>NC_058132.1:342940074-342955851 GCF_016433145.1 Gracilinanus agilis | reverse complement strand
TGTCTCTCTGTCTCTCTCTCTCTCTGTCTCTCTCTCTGTCTCTCTCTCTCTCTCTCTCTCTCTCTCTCTCTCTCTGTCTCTCTCTCTGTCTCTCCCACTGTCTTTCTACCCCTCCATCTCTCTCTATCTACCCCTCCATCTCTGTCTCTCTCTGTCTCTCTCCCCCTCCATATCTGTCTCTCTCTCACAGACACACACATGAACATACATTCACATACATGTACAGTGGCCTAAACAACAGGATGACTACTCACACAAGCTTTGCAAAGGGCACCTTAGATACATAAAGACATGGTAACACACAGGTCTGTTTTAGGTATGATAGACAAGTGGACCTGCTGCTTCTCTTTTTCTGTGCATTTTTCATATAGAATATGCACAGAATGAGGATAATAAGGTGGGAGGGGATGGACTAATCCTTCTAGGATTAGATTTGAAATTAAAAGACTTCTCTTTGTTCAAGGTATTAATACAAAGTCTTTTGGGGAAGGAGATAAAGAAGCAATACAAAAGTTGGTGGAGAAGTAGGAACAATCACTTATTTCTCATAACCATTGAAAGAAAGGCAAGACCTAATGGGTAAGGTTAAATATTTGGGAGGAATAATTATGTCAGGTCAATTAAACTCATCCTTTCATCCATTCACTCAACAAATATTTATTGAGCACCTGTTACATGCAAGCACTTAGTCAATCCTTAAACAGAATAGATGCTTAATAAATGTATATTGACTTGATTTCCAAGCCCAGAAAACAGTATTTTTTTTTCTCTTGAAGCATGAACATATTTGAGAATCTCTAATTATTCCTCCAGGAATGCCCCTAGATACTTAACTAGTACAGGACAGAAGATTAGAATATAAACAAACAAAAAACTCTTAGTCCTTTCCAGAAGAAATGGTTGTACTGATTTGATTACTGTGTCTAGAGCAGTGGTTCCCAAACTTTTTTCACCTACCGCCCCCTTTCCAGAAAAAATATATTACTTAGCGCCCCCTGTCACATACTATCACCGCCCTTTTACAGTTATTCACAAGCCCCAAATGCACTGGTGGCCATCACCACTCCCCTGGATCGATGCAGCACCCACCAGGGGGCAGTGGCGCCCACTTTGGAAATCACTGGTCTAGAGGAAGAGTTAGAAAGACAGGAGTTAGTGCCCTGTTGTAGGGCTGATGGGAGGATGGCTGGAAGGAACTTGAAGACTAGTCTGATTAAAGACTAGCTAGAGATACTGGGTCTCCCTGGAGAGGTAGGCTCACTCCACTCATGGATCAGCACAGCACAGAGCTAGAGTTCCAAAGCTCAGGGTAGCTTAACAATACGATTATATTTTACACAGACTTAATGATAACCCCAATTGTTATTTTGCTATATTGTCATTAGGTTTGTTGTTCAGTTGCATCTGACTCTTTATTATCCCATTTTGGAGTTTTCTTAACCACGATAAGGATAGATTTGCCATTTCCTTCTCCAACTCATTTTATAAGATGAGAAAACTGAGGAAAACACAGTTAAGTGACTTCCTCAGGGTGACACAACCAGTCTGAAGCCAGATTTGAACTTAAGAAGATGAGTCTTCCTGACTGTTGGCCCAATGCTCTGTCCACAATGCCATATAAGCACTTCAGTAATAAATGAAGTTACTGAAACCAACTACTTCATTTTATACATGATAAAACCCAAAGGAATGGCTTATTTGCCCAAGGTCATAGGGCCAGTATGTAGCAGACATAGATCTAGAACCCAGATTCCTTAACTTCCAATCTAGTGATTTTCTAACACATTACAATCAGTGCCACTTCTACAAAGCTGTGACCAAAGTTGTAAGGGGAAGGGGGTGTCATAAAGGAAGAAAAGGGGTAATTGAGTAGAATAGGAAGCTGCTCTGAGGTCAGTCCCAGAAATCCTGGGCTCCACATCCCACAAGGACCCAAGTGACTCGGTTTCTCTACTTCTTTAGCAAGGGGTGTCCATGGATACATATACCCCAAAATTTTGGGAACATAATTCTTTCTACTATTCCCTCCCTCCTAGGAGCTCTTTTTATTTGCAGGTGAGAAAGTAGCTTGATTAAAGGAAAGACTCTTGTCCCAAAACAAAATTTAATTTTGTTCATTTAATCAAATTGCTTCCCTAACATTCTTTGTTGTTGTTCAGCCTTTTTCAGTTGTATTTAAATCTTTATGACCCTGCTTGAGGTGTTCTTGGCAAAGATACTGGATTGATATGACATTTCCTTCTCTGGCTCGTTTTATAGATGAAGAAATTGAGACAAACAGGGTGAAGTGACTTGTGAAAGGTAACACAGCTAGTAAATGTCTGAGATTAGATTTGAACTCAGGAAAATGAACCTTCCTGACTCCAGGACTGGCTCTCTATCCACTATACTGCCCTTCCCAAACATTTGGCACTAAGATATAATTGATTCTTGTTGGAGAATATGTTAGGGGGTCACTGAAAAGGTCCTGGCTGCCTAAGTGGCAATAGCCTCATTATTAGAGGCCTCTGGCCACCCCTAAAATTAAATTGAAGGTAGATTTAAGTCTTTTTGCCCTGGGCACATTCTGGAGTTTCTTACTGTGGGCACAAAAATTACTAGTTACAGCTCTGCATGTGAGGTTTCATGGATGAAACTGTGACTATTCAGTTTGGAGAAGAGGAAACTTGGGAAGTGAGGAAATGGAGGAGTTTAAGCAAATTCTGGATAACCACTTATAGAACGTATCAAGAATTCTTTCTCCAAAACAGATACTGAAAGAGATGGCCACTCAAGTCTCTTTCAAGTTTGAACTTCTTTGATTCTTAGGGAAGAATAAACACTAAGGGAACACTGCTTTTGGAAAATCTTATATATCTCCATTCCATTTCTGTCTATCTTCTGGCTTTTTCCCCCCTTCCTGCTCTTTATTCTTCCTCACCTCATCTTCCTCCCCACCACTACCCCCAAAACCCTCCTCTGGTTATCCGAAACTCCACACAATGGTATCCCTTCTATCTTAGCTCTAAATAATTTCTCCCCACAACCAGAACTCCTATTCTCTTAGTACAGAACCTCTCATTTGCTGAGGTCATATTCTAAATGTTTCAGAAGAAGGAAATTCCCTTAAAAAATTCTGCTAGGAAACTGTAAGAGAGAAAAGGAAGAATAGTGAGCCTGGGAATATACCCATCTGCCCTTCCTTTTCCATCTCTCTCTGCCTGCCTCCCAAAATAAAAAAAGGAGACAAAAAGGCTGAACTGGAGGAAGATGAATGTAACTCCTTGAGGACAAGGATAGTAATTGCTTTTGCATTTGTGTCTCCTTCATTTGGCACCACATTTATGGTTTTGTAAGTCTTTTTATACTTTTTTTTTTAACCTTGTCTATTGAGAGGAGTCATCTTTAGATTCGCTACAGAGCCAAGGTACCATACCATGATAGTAGAAGTCAACCCAGAACTCTATGATCTCAACCAGGGGCTGCCTGGAGAGTTAGAACCAACTCAGGTAGAAGACTATTTATGGGGTATAGTTAAATGGCTTGCTCAGGGTCACACAATTAGTATCTGAGGCTAGTTTTGAACTCGAGTCTTTCTGGCTTCAGATTCAAGACTCTATCCACTGAGCCTTCTAGCTGCCCATGAATGAATGAAGAATGAATGAAAAAATTGTGGTGCCAGAGATCTTTTGTGGCTACAAAGCACTGAGTAGCTTAAATATATATATATGAGCACCCCTGATCATGCCTATACCCAGAAATATGGTATGAATAGAGTATAGATGGGGCCTTTCTGAAACAGTGGTCAGATGGTGCCGTTACCAATCAGGACATCCATTTCCCATCTTCTTATCCCAATAGACACCCAATAACCAACAAATCCACTCCCTCCCTCCTTCAGTCAGGGTATAAAATAAAAGAAGCTAGCTTTATAAGTACAAAACAAATAATCCTGACCTTCTCCCACCCTTGGCAAACAGAAATCAGAAGCAGGCAGAAAGCATGGCCTAGAATTGTCTAATAAACTAGACTAAGGAAATCTGTGTTCCAATCCCAGTTCTGGCTGCGATGCTTGTTGGTTGTATAACTTGGGAAAAGTCACTTAATCTCTTTCTAGGTCTCAGTTTTCTTATCTGTAAAAGGGATATTTGTAATTCCTACATAGCAGAATTATAGTGAGGAAAACACTTACTCAACACACGCACACAGCTTACTACCTAGGTGGCTAGAGGGCTGCGCCTAGAGTCAGGAAGATCTGGTTCAAATGCAGCATCTAGCTGTGTGGCCCTGAGCAAGTCACTTAATCCTGTTTGCCTCAGTTTCCTCATCTGTAAAATGAACAATAGAAGGAAAAAGTAAACCACTCTAGTATCTTTGCCAAGAAAACCCCAAATGGAGTCATGATGAGTTGAACATAAACAACTGAAAAAAAAATTGCTTGAATTTTGTATATAAATATCAAAGAGAGTTATAAGTATTATTGAGCTAAAGGAGAACTTTGATGGCATGGATTTCAGCCCTATTATTTTATAGACATGGAAACTCAGGCGGAGTGATCCCTTCAGTGTCTTACAATACAATATATGGTGGTAGAAGTAAGACTATAATCCAGGCCTCCTGAGTTCCAACTCAGTGCTCTTGGTGTTCAATTAAAAATAAAGAAAAATGGGATGACTTACAAGTAGGGAGACTATATAGCTGAATCAGATTACTCGGGAGAGTGAGAAGAGGTCAAGTTAAAATGATCTGGCTTCTAGCTGACTCATTTGGAGAAGCCTGAGGGCATAGTATAACAAGTTTCATGAATCAAACCAGTGTATGAAAGACTACTTTATGTTCTTTCAGGGGCTAGGGGATTTTTCTAAATGACAGAACTGATTAGATAGTGTTTTCAGAACTAGAAGAGGGAAAGGTACAGACCTGGTACAGGGAGAAGTGGGAAGTGGGGAGCAGAGTTGGGAAAGTGGCTGAGAGTAGGCAGAGGAATGAATGGAGTACTAACTTTAGCAGGAACTATGGCACCTTTGATTAACTCCATTTTATCCTGTACATAATTTGTTGGTATATGGCTTTTGTATGTGGTTTTTTTGTTTTTGTGTGTTTGTTTTTTGTTTTTGTTTTGTATATCATCTCCAAAATAAGACTAGAAACTCTTTTCTTTAGATGCTTAGTATGTAATATAGTGCCTTGCACTTAGCAGGTGCTTAATAAATATTTACTATTTGGTGAGTTTGTCCTTGAAAGTACTTGAAAGAATATATCGCCATGTATAACTCAGTGGAACTGCTTGTCAGCTTCGGAAGGGGGGGAGAAAAGGGTGGGGGAATCATGAATCATGTAAAAATATTCTAAATTAAAAAAAATTTTTTTAATTGAAAAAAAAAAAAGAATATTGTACCTTATATTCCCATAGTACCCAAGGATTTTATATCTGAGGTCTTGACTACTGTTATACAGGTGAAAATGTGGAAGAGAAAAATGCTCATTTAATTATTGAATTAATTAAAATTTGTTGTAACTGTTCAGTCATTTTCAGTTGTGTCTGACTCTTAATGATCCCATTTTGGATTTTCTTGACAGATACTGGAGTGGTTTGCCATTTCCTTCTTCAGGTCATTTTATAGATGAGGAAACTGAGGCAAACAGGGAGAAGTGACTTGCCCAGGATCACAAGCTAGTAAATGTCTATGTGGATAGAATTCACTCCCCAAGGCTCCTCCAACCCAGTTCATCTTACCAAGCATCCCGTTTGTGTGCTTATGCTGCTGCGTGAATGGACATGAACGCACGTGCATGGGACTGGGACAGAGAATAAAAGTTTTGGCATGGCACCATCCAGGCTCTCTACTTCCTAGGACAAGGCTGGAGAGCCAGGCTGAGAATCCACACACATGGTCAATTAGGTTAGATTAGGCTTTAATTTGCTTTCTCTGACTTAAGCGATTATTAATAAAACTCTATGGAAAATAAGAACCTGGAGTTATTGATTTAAATTTAAATTTTACATGTCCAAAGCCAGATTTGAATTTGGGAAGATAAATCTTCCTGACTCCAGGCCTAGCACTCTATCCACCACACCACCTATCTGTCTGAAACAGAAATTTAAACGAGATTAAAATGAATTAATTTATTTGTTAACTATTTAAAGACATTGCTAACAATTGTTAACAAATGAATATTTAACAAAATAATTTTTAACAAATTTTTAAGAAAATTAATTTGATATTTGCTAGCAAAATAATTTAACAAATTATTAAACAGTTAATTTGTTAATTAAATAATTTTTTAATGAAGTCTATGAGGGTTCCAAGAGTCCCATTTTGTTCTAAACCAATAGCCTTCCTGACTCCAGGCCCAGAGTTCTACCACTGTGACATTTAACTAAGACCTTTTGTGAAAATTAGATTAAGTCTACACTGCCCATCTTTAGATTTAATCACCAGAGGTGATTAAATTCTAATTCTAGGAGGTCCCTTAACCCACCTAGTCTAGTGTGCTAGAGTGGGTGATGAATCAGAATCAATTGACTGCCCCCTAGGCAGTACTATGAGAAGTGTCTATTGTGATTGGACACACAAATTAGGAAGGAGGCACAGGAAGTGACCCCTTTAAAAAGAGGGAGTTGAGTGAGTGGGGAGGTCTTCTGGTTTGGTGAAGGGGACCTGAGGGAGCTCTGTTGGTTTGTGACCAAGACTGTTCCACATGGTGAGTTTAAAGACTGAATCTTCCTGAACTTCTCTTAAGAAACTTATTTTAATAGACTCTGTGAATTGAGATTTTGCTATATTTACCTCTGGGCCTCTGGCCCTCTGACTCTTGGCTGAGGGTTAATTAGATCTACCTGGATTAATTAGAGGATCCTAGTAAATTACCTACTGGGTTAGATTCTTATTTCCTTATTTCTTCTCTCTCCTCAACTGTAAATAATCTTCCATAAAAGTAAATTTTGATTTGAGATTATTCTTAATTAAGGATTGATAATTGTTCAATCCTCTGTCGACCATCTTTTAATATATTGAACCCCAAAAATCCTTTTTTCCCCCCTTACACTTTTGAATGGAGATTAGTCATTGGTTTGTTAACAAACAAGAGAATGTTCCAGGTTGGGGAGGAAAGGAAGGAAATGAGGAAATGACATGAACATTTGGTTCAACATGGCTACAGAACCTGAAAGGCCTGAAGGGAAGTTCCTATCATTAATGTCTCCAGTCCCTCTCTCTTCAATTTTCTTTCTGAACTGACCCTTTTCTGATTTTATACCAGGATGGAATTTCACATTTTATTCCTTCTGCTCTTTCCTCTTAAAATGAGGATTTCAGGAAGAAGTTACTCATTTCAGCATGTTATAGAGGTCATCAAACTGGAAATACAAGGAGGTTCAAGAAGGGAGAGTTTAGATAAATTTAATTCACAGATAATAAAAGATCAGCAAACTGTGAGACCTTGGTCAAATCTCCTGCTCTTTTATGGGAGACTCCAATTTCCTCATCTATGAAATAAAGAATTTGAGAGTATTTTCCAAGGACCCTTCTGGATCTAACCTTCTATAGTCACTGAAATCTTTACCTCTGTGCCTTTTCCTCTCCCTGAAGCCTTAGATTCCAAGGAGAAGAAACTTTATTAGGGAATCACACACTGAATTAAAAAACCATTTATAAACTACCTATAGTCTAATGCTATCTGTCCAACATGTTCTAAGAACCACATAACATTTAAATCAAAATCCTTTCCTCCATCCAAAATTGTGGACAATGCAGGTAAAAAAAAAATAGGGGGAAAATTTTGGAGAAGTTGTTGGGAAAATTTATTTTTTGATCAGATCTATGATTTCATCAGTATAGGTAGCAACTGATGGAGACTTTCCTCTACCAATGCATATGACTTGTCAAGGTCTTACAGCTGTGTAAGAGGCAGGTTTTGAACCTAGATCTTTAAACACTCTACTATATTACCTCAAGTGTAGAAAGATATTCACACAAAAAAACATAGCAACTTCATATTTGTGTGTAAATGTTTATTTACATGTGTGTATATGTGTGTATACACACACACACACATATACAGGCATCCTTTCCACATCTCCCAGATTCCAGATGTGGTGCTTCTTTAATCTGGAAAATCCATGTAAAATTTTTTTCCTTTCACATTCTTTTCACAAACTAACTTTTTGCTTACTTTAACTTAAAAAAGAAATTCTGTATATTTATGGTATTAAAAGATAAAATATTTATGCATACATTTTATGCATTTCTGAGTTTCTAAATTTTTTCTGTCATCCACTGGCCTTTATGTGTCAACTGCAACTTATGCAAAACTCCCCCCCCAAAACCCCCATTTAATTTTTTCTGCCAAACTGTGACATATCAAAATCACAATAGGGAAAGTCACAATGTGGAAGGGATACCTATATATATATATTTATGGGAAAATGACTAACATACATATACACAAACATACTTGTTTTCCTTTTTAATACAGATAATCTCCGATTTTCATTAGTCCAACCTGATTTTAAAGATGAGGAAACTGAGGCCTAGAAATATTAAGTGTTAGTATAAAAAGCACTAGATTCGGAATCAGGAAACTTGGATTTGAATTCTGGTTTTGTGTCTTCTGACAATTATTTTTCTTCTCTAGGATTTGTTTTTTTCATCTATAAATTAAATCGGTAGTCCCAAAGAGAACAAAAGGAAGATCAAAAATATTTATAGCAGCCCTCTCTATTATAAAGAACTAGAAGTTATTATACATATATATATAGATAGATAGATATAGATTACACATACACACACACTCACATATAAAAAAGAACTTGAACGTAAAGGAGTGCCTGACAATTGGAGAATGGCGGAAAAAATGTGGCATATGAGCATAATAGAATATTCTTGTTCCATAACAAAGGCCGAAATGCATAGTTTCAGAAAAACCTGGAAATTTGAAGTGAGCAGAACCAGAAGAACAATTAACATTAACAAAAAAGATTGAAAAGACAACTCTGAAAGCTTTAAGAATGAAAAGCAGGGGGCAGCTGGATGGCTCAGTGGATTGAGAGCCAGGCCTAGAGATGGGAGGTTCTAGGTTCAAATCTGGCCTCAGACACTTCGTAGCTGTGTGACCCTGGGCAAGTCACTTAACCCCCATCACCTAGCCCTTACCACTCTTCTGCCTTGGAGCTAATACCCAATATTGATTCTAAGACGGAAGGTAAGGATTTAAAAAAAAAAAAAGAATGAAAAGCAATCAGTATCTATTAGAAATGCATAATTTTGTGTATAACCTTTTCTCTACTTGGAAATGTTCATTTAGGTTGATACTTATTCATTTTAGAATTTTTTAAATGGGTTCAAAAAAGATTAAGAACTGATTAAAACACTGACCAACCACAATTCCAGAGTACTAAGGATGAAGTAGGATTATCCTCTTCTTGACAAGTTACAGAATGAAGAAGTTTTCATAGAGTCAATGTAAGGATTTGTTTTACTTGACTATGTACATTAGTTATAAAGACTCTGGTTTTCTTCTTTTCCTCAAATGTAGAGGAGTAGGTGGGGGAAAGTTAAGAAAGGAGAGGCTTGTGAGAGATGGGAGCAGGGCAGGAAGGAATAGATGGAGAGAGGTGGAGGGGAAGAGAGAGAAAGGAGAGGGAGAAAGGAAGGAGAAAAGAGAGAAGGGGGATAGAGGGAGAAAAAGAGAGTCAGAGGGGGAGGGGGAGAAGGGAAAGGGAAAAGTGAAAGGGAAGATGGAAAGGGAAAGGAGAAAGGGAAAGGGGTAAAAGGGAAAGGACAGAAAACAAAAGGAGCATGTTGGATTAAATGTTCTCCAGTACCTAAACTTTCCCTTGCTAGTTTCCCTTGCTTATAGGGTTTAAGGGCTAAAAGATAACTTAGAAATGATCCAGTCCAATTTATCTCATCTATATCTTGTTTATACATAGTAGTTTGCTGGAACTGGGAGCTCTTTGAAGGCAGGGACTATCTTTTCCTTTTCTTCGTTTCTCCAGCAGCATGCCCAGTGTCTGTAGGCTTCATACCTGTTTGTTAACTGACTTCAATTTTATACTTAGTGGATAAGGAAAATGAATCTCTGAAAGTACAAAACTAAGTGTCTTGTCTTAGAGACATCCCGAATTTCAACATGTCCAAAATGGAGCTCTTTATCTATCTCCCTAAATCCACCCATCCCTCTTAATTTCTTCATTTCCTTTAACAGCCCTGCCATCCTTCAGTCATCCCAAATTCATAATCTCAGGGTCATCCATAATTCTTCCCTATCCCTTTCCTCACATTTCCAATCAGTTGCCAAAGGTTGGTGTTTCTACCTTCATAATGCATCTGAGTCCTCTTCTCCATTCAGAGAGCCATCACTTTAGGTGAAGTCTTACCTGGACTGCTCGAATAGCCTTCTAATTGGTCTTCTTGCCCCACTCTACCTATTCTCCACTAAATTGCTGTCTGTGGGCCAGCCAAACTGGTTGTCTTACTGTTCCTCACACATTTCCCCTCTTTATATCTCTGCATTTGCTACCACCCCTCCAACCTTGAAACATACTCCCTCCTTCCCTCCATCCTTTAGAATCCCTTAACTCCTTTAAAGCACAGTCCATTGTCCTTATTCTAAAAGTACATACTATCTCCTCTAGTTGGATGTGAACTCTTTGAGGGCAGGGACAGTAGCATTTTTGTCTTTGTGTCCTCAGTGCCCAGCACAGTGCCTGACACATAGTTGGCACTTAATAAATGCTTACTGATTGATTTGCCCAAAGTCACTGTAACTATTTTTTTTTTTGCTTTTGAAAGGTGTATTGAAATAAATTATCACTGCCTACACATTTACTCTTCCACCCTTTTCCCAATTATCTTTTTTTAAACCACCTAAAAATCTGTCATTAAAAAACAACAACAAAAAACAAAACATTTAACTTTGCCAATAATTTTCTAGATAAAACTGGATTCTTTCCCAAAGGACTGTAGTAAGGTTATGTTTAATGTTTTTTAATTACTACAAGGGGACAAACTGAATTGTGTAACGTATGTTTGTGTTTCAGATCTTTAACATTCAATGTGTAAAGGATTTTAAAAGGAGAACCAGACCTACTATGAAGGGAGGTAGACTAAATGTCTTACCTGTTAAAATGTAATTAAACTAACTGGAACAAAGGTACCAAATGAAGGGTTCAAGACACTAAAGTTTTCTTTATTTCTTCAATAAAGGCTTACGATAAAGACTGTCTCATTTACTAGACCTATGTCTTCTGCCACTCCAAGGCCAGGATTTAAACCTAGTTCCAAATCCAGTGCTCTCCCCCATATACAATGGGGCAGGGGAAGAAGAGATTATACAAACTCAACCATATATGTTAGTGTTGTTCGGTTATATCCCACTCTTTGTGACTCCACTTGGAGTTTTCTTGGTAAGGCTACTGGAGTGGTTTGCCATTTCCTTCTTCAGCTCATTTTACAGATGAGAAACTGAGGGAAAAGAAGGCTAAGAGACTTTCCCAAGATCACACAGCTAGTGTCTGGGGCCAGGTTAGAATTCGGGAAGATCAGTCTTTCTGACTCCAGGCCCAATGCTATATCCACTTTGCCACCTATCAACCTAGAAACATACATAGTTTATCTCTAATCTAGATAATTTAGCAGGTATATTTGCCATTAGCAATAATAATATTATTATAGATAACAATGTCAACAGTTCCTCAAGCAGATTTTTGAATCAAAAGGCAGAGAAGGAAGGACCTAATCTCCTGAATTTTGAATTATACACTAAGGAATCTGGCCAGCTATAATCCTTTACTGCCTTGGGTTCCCACATACAGGTTAGGAATATTCAGATATATTTCTAGGCTTACTAAGTCAGTCAGAGCTATGCCTAGATATTTCTTGGATCTTGCTTTTTGGGGAGCCCTTGTCTCATTCCCTTTTCTTTTCCCCATCACCTACTCATACATTCCAGACTGATGTTCAAGAGAGTGGAAAGAACTAGCAAAGCCACTAATAACACAGAAATGAGTGTGTCTTTTGTAGCAACAGGAGTGTGAGGAAGCAGAACTTGGGAATCAGAAGACCTGGTTTCAAGTCCCAGTTTTGTTGTTATTAAAGGTCTGACCTTAGTTTCTTTTGTCTGTAAAATGGGGACCACTAAAAACAAAATGAGTGTGTTGGATTAAATGATCCTAGAATCCCTTCTACAGTCCTATGCCTAAACTTTCCCTTGCAAGATCAAAACTAGAACCTAGGTTCTCTTACTTATTGGGTTCAAGGGCTAAAAGATACCTTAGAAATTATCTAGTTCAATTTATCCTATCTCTATGTTGTTTAGACATATTATTTTCATGGTCTTCCCCATTAGACTGAGAGTTCCTTTTGAGGCGCTTTTTCCTTTTCTTGTATTTCTAGCATCTTGCCCAATGTCTGAAACATGGTATGGTCAATACATACTGATCATGCCACCACTCTCTTCAGTACATTTCAATGGTTTCCTATTAACTCCAGATCAAATATAAAGCCTTTCGACATTTAAAGCTGTTCACAAACTAGCCCCCTTCTGACCTTTCTGATCTTATTAAACTTTATTCCTCTCCACAAACTCTACAATCTAGCCTTACTGGTCTATTGATTCTTCCTTGTCCCTGAGATTCCACCTCCAGTCTCAGTGCCTTTAACTCAGATCTGCCAGGCTTGGAATCCTTTGTTCACGTAACTCTACCTCTTACACTTCTGTGGCTTCCTCAGCTCAAATTTTACCTTCAGTAGGCTTTTTCTGGTCCACCCCATCCATCCCCTGCTAGAGCTTTCCTTTCAAACTATTTATTTATGTTTTTCCACTAGAATATTTTCTAATATTCCATGTAGCACTGTTAATTCTATCTAAATTTCAATTGTTTTAAATTTAAAGAATGCTTTAAGGCAGATTTTCTCCTATGAGAAGTAGAGAAAAAATTAGAATAAATTCATGCTTCATTGAATATGAGCTTAATTGTGTATGTGTCTATAAACTCTTATCTTCCATCTTAAAAATCAATACTGTGTATTGGTTCCAAGGCAGAAGAGTTGTAAGGGCTAGGCAATGAGGATTAAGTGGCTTGACCAGGGTAAAAAACTAGGAAGTGTCTGAGGCCAGATTTGAACCCAGTACCTTCTACCTCTAGGCCTGGCTCTCAATCCAAAGTTGCCTAGCTGCCCTTTGTGTTTTGGGAAAGCCCAGGGCCAGCTCTATGGCCACAGCTTCACCACAGCAGTGGCAGGTAGGCCCTGCCTAGGGAAGCTGCTAGCTCAGGCAGAAAGGTTTCAGGTTGCTACTCATAGAACTGTGCCCATCTAATGGTTTCTTTGCACATCTTTTTGAGAAAGCATTAAGGAAATGTTTTTGCAGCAGCTGCCTAGGAAGTGGGTGGAGGGAGAGTTTTCATCCAGAATAACAACACTGAGAAATAAAAACATGGCATTCAGGCTAAGAGGTCCTGGTCAAAAATTAACTTATTCTCTTTACCACAAACATACTGAACATACAAATTAGAGAACTTTGTAATTGTGTGTGTATAAAGACCTATCAGAAAAATTTCATTCAGAAGAGAAAGAAAGACGAGAGACAGAGACAGAGACAGAGAGAGAGAGAGAGAGAGAAATGGAGGGACAGACAGACAGAAAATAACTTGAGGGCAGAATGAAGTATATTTTTTATTTTATTTTTCTTGCTTAAATTTTTTTTTTTTGCAACATGGCGTACAGGTAGAAAATTTGCCACGCCTGAGCTACATTCCCAGCATCCTTTTAAGTACATCCTCATTTGATGTACAGAGGCTTGGGAGATAAATTTGGCTGAGACCCATGCTGCGGGGCTCTTTTTGGGCTTCTTTGGTTAAAGTGTGGCAGGTGTGGGTCTCTGGCTCTGCTCACTTGGCTGAAGGAATCCCTTTCCCTCTCATTTTTTTGTTATTATTAAATCCTTTAATTTAAAATATCAGAAGTATTTATTCATTTTTATTCCTACAATGGTTAATATGGAAATTTATTCTACATTATTTCACAAGTATAACTGATATCATACTATTTGCCTTCTCAATGGATCAGGGAGATACTAGAAGAGAGATTTCAGAACTAAAAAAAATTTTAATGGTAGTAAATAAATAATAAGATTATTTTTAAAAAATATTTAAGATAGGGAATCAGGGATACAGAAATGAAAATGAGGGTGGAGAAGAGAGGAGGGAGAGGAGAGACAGAAGAAGAAAGAGGGGGAAGAGGGAGGGAAGAGAGGGGAGGGAAGAGGGAAAGAGAGGGAGAGGAAGAGAGAGGGAGAGAGACAAAGAGAGAGAGAGAGAGATATAAGTGGGGAAGAGAAAAAGAGTGGAAAGAGAGAGACAGAACAAGGGAAAAAATAAACTCTTGGACATGTAGTCAGAAATATTGGCTTTGACTCCTTGTTCATCCTGTTAATTACCAATCTAGAACATCAATTTCCCAATCAGCAAAATGGAAATAATCAGAGCTGTCAGCTCTTGGCTTTTTCAAAAATTTCAGATCAGTTTCCAAATCAAATCTGGAAAGATTTAGGTTATCTCAAAAAAAGTTTTAGATACATTCTTCTTTCCTTGACTTTGTGGTAAAATATCTTTTCCTGTTCCTTTCAACAAGACATAAATTAAATATTTGACTTCAGTGAAGTGACTAGAGCAGTGATGGCAAACCTATTAGAGTCAGAGTGCTGTGTATACCCCTGCTGCCCCCCTTACCCCACACAGGGAAGGGAAGAAGGGCTTCCACTGGGCTGCTAGACATAGAGTTGGGAGAAGTGAGGAATGTCCTCAGTGAATGTAGAGAGGGAGAGGGGAGGGGCCCCTCTAGCTTTGACCCCTGTGAGCCATCCACCTTATCCTCCAAGTGCTCCCATTGGACTGATGGGCAAATGGACAGAGGATGTGAAAAAATGAGTCAGGCACAGTGAAGGGGGGAGAGGAGCAGCTCCCCCAGAGTCCCTCACCCTTTCTAGTAACAAACTGGGGGTGGTGGTGGCTGTATGCCCACAGAGAGCACTCTGTGTGTCATCTTTGGCACTGGTGCCATAGGTCTGCCATCACTGGACTAGAGTATATATTTGAAGTACCATATAGCATATTAAACTGTGACTTGAAAAAGAAATTTTGTTTATCTCCTTTAAAGTAGCTAGCTTGAAAGTTAATTAAATTAATTGTAAATCTGATGAAGTAAAAATAGAGTATTTTAAAAAATAAAATTATTTTTAAAAAATTCAGCTTACTCTACCTCATTTCCTTCTTTCTTTTTTTGTTGGGATCCTAGCCAGATATTTCTTCTCTTAAAGGAAAGAGCTAGGGATAATATTTACATTACTTTATATTACAGGTGGTTGTATGAAACGAATAATGTGTGAGTACTCTGTATCAATAACTTTAAACCATTACACAAATGTGAGTTATATTTATGAGTATCTGTTAAGTGCCAACACTGCCATGGTATTAGGTGATATGTTACTGGTCAATGACAGTACAGCAAAACCTTGCTTACCTAGAAAATTTGAAAGAAGGAATCATTCTGGATGGGTGAAATCTTTAACTTTAAAAAATCTTTATATTTTGTTATTCTGAACTTGAAAGAAAAACAATAAGCATGAACATTTTCATATATTAAGAGGGCTGCATATTTTTAAAAGCTATAATATAAAGGGGGGTAAATAGCAGGGGACACCAAGAGAAACTTGAGTGAATAAGAAAATAGAATATTCTATTACACACAAAGAGGGCATGGGAGGGAGAGGGGACAAATACTATTATAAGAAGGA
>NC_058132.1:342868748-342925123 GCF_016433145.1 Gracilinanus agilis | reverse complement strand
CTCTCTCTCTCTCTCTCTCTCTCTCTCTCTCTCTCTCTCTCTCTCTCTCTCTCTCTCTCTCTCTCTCTCTCTCTCTCTCTCTCCCTCTCTCTCCCTCCTCCACCTCCCCTTCTCTGTCTCTCAGTCTCCTCTTCTCTCTGTCTCTTTCTGTGTGTGTCTTTGTCTCTCTACCCTCCTCCCCAGGATTGATCTCACATGAATCTAGTTTTCTGTGGCATTTTCCTTCTTGTTTTCCTATTGTTTCCCCCTTAACCCCAAAGCCCTGTTTGTGCTGTCCACAGTGCCTGATGCTAACAGCTGAGAACACCATCTCTTTCACTTTGATGAACATTAATAAGAAGTATAGAGGAAACAGTGTAAACTTCAAGATTCCATATTTAAGGTTAAGATCCTTCCTCTGATTCACTGAATTATACCCCTAGAGATAGAGGAGGCCTCAAAGGCTGTCTAGTCTGGCCTTCTCATTTTACAGTGGAACTTTAGGGACTTATTCTGAAATTTATCTGAGTCAGATGTAACTGGAGAGGAGAATCTATTATAAAAATAAAAATTCTAAAAATCACCTGGAGGTTGTGGCTTGATTCAAATTTCTATAATAAATGTCTAACTGAGGCAGGATCTGAACTCAGATTATTTGACTATGCATCCAATGCCCTTTCTAGCTTGTATTGAAATGCCTCCAGTCTGATAAAAAATTTATGTAAATGAGCTAGCTGTTAACTATATAAGGAATTGTTTCAAACCAGATAAAGATAAGTCTTCCTGATTCTAGGCCGGGTTCTCCATCCATTGTAATACCTAGCTGCCCACTAATTACTATAGTTATGGATATAATTAACAAAGTGATCAAATACTAAGGGATGAAGTCTAAATTCAAAGGCAGTTGGATTTGGAGTCAGAGGACCTAGGTATGTATCCTTAGCCTTCTACTTACCACCAATATAATCTTGGGAAAATCATTTAATCTCTTTGCATCTCAGTTCTTCATTTATAGAATGAGATTTGGACTAAACAGCTTCTAAGACCCCTTTCAGACCTGAATGTATAATTCTATGATCTTTAGGTGCTATTCACGGTCCCACTTTGCAGTTTACTCTTTGTGAGACCTTGGACTTCATCTTTATGAGCCTCAATTTCCTTGTCTATAAAATGGGGGTAAAAATATCACCTACCTCACCGTGCTATTGTGAGGATCAAATGAGAGAGACCCCACAGAACGGCAAAAGAAGTGCAGATTTGATTTGAATCTCACTTTTACCATGTCTCACCTGTGTGACCCTGGCCAAGTCATAGCTTCTCTAGGCTTGTTTTTAGTTTTAAAGCAAGGAAGCTAGATTGCCTTTAAGCTCCCCTCCAGCTTTAAATCTATATCAAGCACTTTACAAACCTTTGCATGTTATATAATTTCAGGAATGAAGATGTATATTGTTTGAAATTGAAAGCCTCCACATAAATGCGTGTTTGGATGTTACTAGTTTTATAGTGAGCCCTTTCATTTGAAAGCCTGTTCTGTTGATTGCTTCTCTTCCAGATAAGAGGAAATAATTTCAGAAAGTTCTTAGCCCAAATTATTTCTGAAATCCCAGGGCTCTAATGAATGATTCATGCTTTCATATCTAGCCTGATCTATATGGCTCTGATCCAGAGCCCAACATGCTACCTCGATGTGAAATGTGTTCAAAGAGATTGGCTCATACACACAATAGGCATAGAGCTGTGTGCACCTTTGCATATGTGGACAAGATATGTGCAGGTGTACCTGGGTGATTTGTATGATGTGAGCTCTTGATCTGCAGGGCATTTAAGCACTGTATGAAGATAGTCTCCATCCCTTTTAAGTCCTTGGCTGGCTTTCCCCTTGTCAAAACACTTTTGAGTCATTTCCCCCAAAACTTCTTATAAGCCACTGACCTCCCACGTTTGGTGGGATTTGTCTTAAAATTAGTCTGAGTCAGATCTAATTGGGGAAGAGAACCTGCAACAAAAGTAAACATTCTAAAATTCACCTGAAATCTTGTAGAAATAATAACTGATGTGTATGTAGCATTTAAAATTTTACAAATTGTTGTGTCTTATTTAAGCTTCATGATAATCCTATGCTATGGGGACTGTAGATATCACCCCATTTTATAGAAGACGAAACCTAGACTCAAGAGAAATATGAATTGCTCAAGGACAGATATCTAGAACTATGAAGGGCAGGATCTGAACCTAAGTCTCCCTGAGTCCATTTTGCCATTCTGTCTCTCATAATAAATGCCATTCATTATCTGCCTTTATGCATTATTCATTTTATGGACTACTCTTGAGTAATAATAATTATACATTATTATAATGATAATAAAAACAATAAATTAAAATTAAAAAATTCTAAATGCATAAAATTTGACAGTTGACTATATTTAAATCTGTTTGTACCTGTTGCTGCAGATCTGCTTCAATTTTGCTAAATTTAACCATATGCATGTAAAGCCAGGGTCACTGTAGACAAAAATGATTATAATCACTAACTGTACCCCTTAGACTACAGAGCCAGTCACCAAGCAAATACCTTTGGTATTGACACAAAATGGTCTATGTAATCATGTAATTGTGTATTACTCAACACAATAGACCATCATCAATGGAGAAAGAAATCGGTCATGAAAATAGCTGATAGTTACATAGTTCTTTAAGATTTGCAAAGTATTTTGCATACTTATGTCTTTAGAATCTCACAACAAGCCTCTGAGATAAACGATATAGTTATCCCATATCTCTTAGAAATCGACATTTTAGGGGGCAGGTAGGTGGCTCAGTGGATTGAGAATCAGAACTGGAGGCGGAGGACCAGGGTTCAAATCTAACCCCAGACACTTCCTAGCTGTGTGACCCTGGGCAAGTCACTTAACCCTCATTGCCTCACTCTTACTGTTCTGCCTTAGAACCAATACATAGTATTGATTCTAAAATAGAAGGTAAGGTTTTCTTAAGTTAATTGTAAAACTTTTTAAATCTCCATTTTATGGATGAGGAAATTGAAGCTGAGATTTTAGAGTGGCTTATCCAAGATCATGTAGTTAGTAAGTATCTGAGATGGAATTTGATTCTAAATTTTCCTGACTTCAAATGCAACAATCTATTAGCTATAACACATTGCCTATAATTTCAAGATAGGGGGTTACTGATAGGTTTCTCAGCCAGCATCCCTAGAGATGTTCCTCCCTGAAGTTCAATTAGCCAGGACTGGCCCTTTTCTCATTTCACATAGTTCACATTCCTCCAAGCTGTCTCCTTTCTTAACTTTCAAGTGTGCTCTATGTTTTGTGGAATGGTTCCTACTGGGTAAAGGACTTTGTTACCAGATGTCAGTGGTGATAGTGGGGGAGAGGGGAAATTCCCCCTTCCCACTTGGAAATGATTTTCTCTTCCAAAGTTGGCTCTCTTCTCTGCTGCCAGAAGTTTCAATCTTCAACTATCTCTTACCTCTATTGATTGCCAGGGAGTATCTGACTTTTAAAAGTGTCATTAGGGGCATGGTCCTTCAGTTCCATCAATTTTTATCTAAGAACTTCACTCAGAAGAGGTATTCAACCTCATAAGGAGTTTACAGATTACAAATCCTTCTTATGCCTTATTTACAACTCTAACACCTCTCTTAGTCTCTACTATAGGTCCCTTATCTTTTTCTTCCATTGGATTGGTGGGAAATCAATTGATTAGGGATGACCTGGTTAATCCCTGCCTACCCCCAACTACTTGTATAATCTTTAGTTAATTACTATACTTTTTTGGTACTCAGTTTTCTTATATATAAAATAAGAAACTGAACTGAATGACCTCTTCCAGCTACATTTTATACATCTTCACATTGCTTTAGACATAGTTAATATTTGTCCAATATAGATATATTTCTGAGATCTAAGATTCAAGAGAGAACACTTGGCTTAGGGAAGTCAAAGAATCATAAATCAAAGGGGAACTTTTGTGTCTGGGGAGAAAGGGAAGAACATTAGCTAACTGAGGTTGGTAGATATTGAGGACAAGAGGGAGAAGCTGATCGGAAGATGTGTGAGTCAGAAATGGGAACTGGGATCTAGAAGACATATGTCAGTATGGAACAAACATGGAAACAGAGTGGGGCTAGAAAGAGAAGGAAACTTCTTGGACGTCAGTGAGAGAAGGAACTAACTAGGCTACAAGTTGACTAGACCTGCACACTTAGAAGCATTCAGAACCTAAAGGACTCCAAATGAGACAAAGCTAAATGCCACATCTACAAAATTTACTTGTTTTAACCTATCTGAACTCACTCACAGTCATAGGGTTTAGGAGGAATGGAAGGAGACTTAGAGATCATCTAGTCCAAACCTCTTACTTTACAGATAAAGGAACTGAGACCCAGAGAAAGGAAATAACTTGGCCAAGTTACAAAGCCAGAATTTAAACCCATGTCCTGCAGTTCCAATACAGTGATGTTTCTACTTACTCTTAGCCAAATGGTAGAGAAATAGAGTTTACATCCTCTTTATATCTGTGGTAATGCAATTTTTGTGGGACTGACCAAAAAGTATGTTAATATTGATGGATTATTTGGAACAGGGGGATACAAGATAAATAGAAGGCTATATTTTTAAAGTTATAATCACAGGAAATTATTTAATGCCTTTTTGTGGATGGAAGGAGGAAGAAAAGAGAAGGGTTGAAGGAAGGAAAGGCAGAAGGAAGGGTAGCAGAGAACCAGAGCAACCCAGATGAAGAGGACCAACAAATGGCAGCATAGAATAACTTGGCAAGAGAAGACCAGCATGGTGGCCAAGAAGATCTCAACAGAATAGCCCAGAAGCTTAGCATAGCAACCTATAGCCTGTTGACATCACCAAATCAGTTGTGGAGAGAATACTCAGGGGTACAGTCGGAGGAAAAGAAGGGTTTCAACAGGGTCTCTAGGAACTTAAGTTGCCTTGGTCATTTGTATTCCCTCTGTCCATGTTCTAGTCATACATGTTCTCTTGTCATTAATATTTCCTACTCACGAGTCCCCAAGTCTACTTCCCTGGTTATTCCCCATTAGACTTTCTCATCAAGGATACATATCTGGAACTATGATGGACAGGATCTGGTCTGTACAGTATAGTAACCTCTGGAAAGATGTACCCTTATTTTTTAAACTCTTATCTTATGATTTAAAATTCATACTAAGTATCAGTTCTAAGGCAGAAGAGCAATAAGGGTTAGACAATTGGGGTTGAGTGACTTGTCCAGCATCACATAGCTAAGAAGTGTCTGAGGACAGATTGGAACCTAGGACCTCCCTTCTCCAGGCCTGGCTTTCTATTCTCTAAGCCATCTCACTGACCCTGTACCTTTGCTTATATGGCTGCAATGTCCCTTGTTCTTTATATTGCTATATAGTTTAATTAAATATCTTTTGCTCTGAACTAGTATGTTAGTTCAAAAGTTAGTGATTTGGAGTGTTGCAGAACTGATCCAAAGTATGCCTGAAATCTGAGTGTTTGTCTAGGGGCATGGGCTACATTTTTAAAACAAGAGAAGTCATGAAGAAAGACAAGTACCAGTCACCTGAGCCAACCCATGTTCAACATCAGCAGCCTGATCTCTGTCAAAGATTCAGGACTTATGGAAAAAGGAGCTTGCGATATAGAATGGTATTCCCATTTCGCTATAACGCTGCTCTCTGATACAGACCAGAAGATGTATTTCATTCAGGGTTTTCTTTCTTAATTCTACATAAGACAATAAGGTGATAACCCCAGAAACCCATTTCTCCCACCTAGATGTGCATTTCCTTTTCTGGTACTTCCTCACTTTTTGCAGGAACTTGGACTACTGCTTAGATCAGACTCAGTTTCCAGACCAGTGAAAACTTGCTCCTCAAACCATTTCTCAAAGTTTCCTGAATGGGAACTCTATCATGTTCTTTCCATCAACCTTCTTTGCTTCCCTTCTCCTGGGCTTAGAATGTCCAACTGTTGGTCTTTAAGTGCCCACCAGGACAGACTTTCTTAACCTACTTTTAATCTTACTTTTTTTGCTCAAAGAGGGACAGGGGGTTCCTTGAGTGGAAGAATGCCTTTATGGCAAAAGAGGGCATCCCCAGGTCAGAGAAGTCCCCAAGCAGAAGGTTCTGTTTCCATCAGGCCTGACCACACTGCTTCTCTTTAAGTAACTTTCCCCTGCAGGCATCCACTCTGAGTATCAGAATGAAGGAATTTCTCCAGCAAAAACCTTGACTTTGATATTCCTTTTCTTCTCCACCCCCTCCTACATTTCTCCATTTGTACTCATCCCTTACTGAGTTCAGTGTCAGGTTGCAGAAGACATCGTTGCAAGAACATAATTTGAAAATTTTTTAATAAAAACTTTAGTGAAAAGGAATGGTCAAGTATATAAGTTATGATAAGAAAATGTTACAGGTATACACTCTCACATTAATCCGTTAACTTGAAACAGATTTAAAAAAAGATCCTGAGTAAGTCACTGTCTTTTCTTTGAACTGACTCAAAAAATGCTTAGCCCACAGAAAATCTAATTATCTTTTCCCTTAATGATTTCAATTAGCATTTACAAAGCATTTTCAGGTTTCTAAAGTGCTTCACAAATATTACTTCATTTCATTCTCACACCAGTCAAGAGAAGTAGTTGCTGTTATTATCACCCTCATTTTACAATCGAGGAAACAGAGGCAGACAGGTTTAATAACTTGTTCAGGGTTATGCAGCAAGTAAGTATCTAAGACTGGATTTGAACCCTCAAGTCTACCTGACATGAATACTTTATTCACTGCAACCACCAAGCTACTTTTAGTTTCCCTTGATTCTGGCACAGAATATTTCACTAAATTTCCCTGGGCTATGCCTGACCTTCCTCTAATTAATTCCTTTTCAGAGGAGTGACTACATTCCACCTTACTCAGTTGATGCTAATCTACTGACATAGTATTTGTGTGGTTTTTTTCCTCTTAACAATTGTGCCCTTCTTTACCTGCCTATCAAAAAGCTCCTGACTTCCCCTTTAGGGTCAATATCTGTCTCTAAATATTTTTAGTTCATACCTGCAGTACATTCTTTTAAGGCATATTACTAAGTCAAGAACCCTAATTTAATCTGTATATCCTGCTCTGTGATGTGCTATTGCTCTCATCCTATTGGATAATATTATCCAAGCTATTTCCCAGCAAAGACCTTGGCCTTAAAAGATCATTGTAATATGACCTATATCAAATTGCTTACCACACGGAATTGGGAAAAAAATCTAATATTCTTTTTAAAAAGTAAGATTAGACAATTTTTTAAAAAGGTGATCACGATAGTCAAATGAAATAATGGATGGTATTCATATAGCATTTGAAGTGTGCTTTAAGTACCCTAACCCTCCTTTGATCCTTCCCCCCTCCCTGGGATGGTAAGAAATTTGACATAGGTTATATTGGATAGGTCAAAGTCAAGGTCTTTGCTGGAAAATATTGACTAAAACAGAGGCAGCTACATGGTAAAGTAGAGACAGTGTCTGGCCCAAAGTCAGGAGACCTAGGTTGAAATCCAGTCACAAACACTTACTACCTATGAGACTCTGGACAAGTCACCCTACCCAGTTTGCCTCAGTTTCCTCTTCTAGAAAAGGAAATGGCAAACTTCTGCAGTGTTTTTGCCAAGAAAATTTAAAATGGGGTCACAAAGAGTTGGACAAAACTGAAACGCCTCAATAACAACAAATGACTAAGATAATAATAGTCATGTTGTCCATACACAGATGCATAAAAATTTAAGAACGACAAATAGCAGCCTGCCCAAGACAGTCTCTAAACCCCCTAGTATGAAAAGCTTTGAAAAGACAAAGAACGAGTAGGAGAAATTAAAACCTGTTGGAAATAGGATCAGATGTAAACTTGTCTTGTTTGCCACTGGAGTTGTCCCAAAGATGTTTTGGATGAGTCTACAGAAGATGAGCTTATGTCCCAATGCCCTTATTCAGTTCCAAAAAATGGCCCCTTTATACCTCTGTCTGGAGAATATCAAATATAAAAGGCCATTTCCATTTGAGTGTCATCAAAAACTCTGACATAAATCAGATTACAATAATACAAAAAGAAATAATAATAATATAAAAAATAATGATGCATGATCTTTTTAGAGGCAGTAGTAGATAGGATATTAGACCTGGAGTCAGGAAGACTTGAGTTCAGCCTTAGATACTAATTCTGTGACACTGGGCAAGTAATTTAACCTCTCTGCCTTGGTTTCCTCAACTGTAAAATGGAGAAAATAATAGCACCTACCTAAAAAAATAATAACAATAATAACAAATTTAAAAATAACAATAGCAAATTTAAACAAATTTAAACATTAAAAATAAAAATATATTTAAAAATAGCACCTATCTCCCTGGGTTGTTGAGAAGATCAAATGAGATAATATTTATAAAGTACTTGGCTCATAACAAGCACCTAATAAATGCTCCTTCCCTTCCCTTCTTCTAGAAGAATGAGAATAAAATAAGTCCACATTTTTATAGTACCTTATGGTTTACAAACACTTTATATATATTATATTAGGCTGTTTGGTATAGAGTCTAGAGAGAATTGAGTTCAAATCCTGTCTCTAAAACTCTTGTCATTTGTGTGGCTCAGGACAAGTTTTCTCTAAGCCTCAGTTTTCTTATCTGTAAAATAAGGAAAATAATGTCAGCAGCACTTACTCACAATAGGTTATTAGGTTCAAAAGAGATTAGGGTATGTAAGGAACCTTTCAAATATGTTATGAATATCATCTATTCATTCACCTTTTGAAAAATTGTCTAATCTTGCTTTTTGAAAATGATGTTTTTTTCACAGATATAAAAATAATTTTTAACATTTATTTTCTAAAATTTTGATTTTTAAATTCTCTTCCTCCCCCTCTCTAAGACAGTAAGCAATTTGATATAGGTTATACTACTATTTTAAGATATATATTATAGTTATTATATTCTAAGGAGATAAAATATTGCAAAGTCACAAAGCTAGCTAGTAAAAAATCTAGAAGTAGAACTATGACTCTTGCACTTAGTTCTGAACATACTACAAATGTGTTCTGACTTTGAATTGGGGGATGTGCGTGTGACCTGACACCATGGTTTTCTACTATACTGGGCAGGGGGTCATTTTCTTCAGATTCAGCACATGCCTTCCCCTAAGGTGCCCAAAGCCCTTGAATTCCCCTGATCTTCAGTTCCTTATCAAATGCCAGATTTCTAATTATAGCTTCTTTCGGCCCCTCCCCCCCATTCTGGAAAGCCTTAGCTTCTCTGGCCTGAGTCCAACCTTTTGTAAATCAGTAGAGGTACTAATAGGTTTTTTCCCTCCCCCTCTTAAGAAAAGCACTAATCCTCCTAAGGGTTGGGATTGTCCCTCAGCTGGAGACTAATTTATTATATCATTGTTCCAATGCTGACAAGTTATAATTCTTCTAGGGACTGGGGTTTCCCTTGTCCTTGCTCACATCGCATTCTTTCAATGTCGTGGAACTCATCTCTGGGTTGCCTTCAACCAGTGGCATGCTGATAATTACCCACGGGGGTGGGGGATGGGGGGTGGAGAATGTGCCCAGGACATATTTTTAAGTTTAATCTGCATTGTTAACATTTTCTCCATCATGTTCTTAAATCTATTTTTATTTTTTTAGAAAAAAATTTTCCATGGTTACATGATTCATGTTCTTGCTTTCTTTCCCCCTACCCTTCCATCCCCCCGTAGCCGACACACATCCTATTTCTATATTATTGATAATTGTTCTAGGGTGGTCATTAAGAGTCTACATCCCAAATCATGTCCACATCAACCCATGTGTTCAAGCAGTTGTTTTCTTCTGTTTCCACTCCTGTAGTTCTTCCTCTGAAGTGGGTAGCATTCTTTTCCATAAATCCCTCAGAATTGTCCTGGGTCATTGCATTGCTGCTAGAACAGAAGTCCTTTACATTCAATTTTACCACAGTGTGTCAGTCTCTGTGTAAAAGGCTCTCCTGGTTCTGCTCCTTTCACTCTGCATCAATTCCTGGAGGTTGTTCTACTTCCCATTGAATTCTTCCAGTTTATAAACCCTTTGAGCACAATAGTATTCCATCACCCACGTTCTTAAATCTAGATACCAGGACAATACAGTAAACCCTGATTTGCCAATTCTGAGGTGTGAATGCTTACATTGAAAATTTAGCCATCTCTCTGGCCCCTGAGAGCTTATAGCTCCAGCACTTTGGTGCCTGCAGTTTCTTCTTAATGATTACCTTAACCTTGAGTCTTGGATCAAATCAAATTAACAATAAAGATATCTGGTCACTTTCTCTTGTTTGCTGCCCTGGAATTAGGGATGTGTAGTCATTTTGGTAACAAAATCTGCCAGTTGCCTTCAAAACGTTCCTCTCCTTTTCCCTCATGTTGATTGCTTCTGCAGCTTTGCTAAATCAACTTTATTTCTGAAAAACCCAAGTTTGCCCCTTATCCTTTAGAAACTTGCCCCTGACTGACCCTACCTCAGAATTGAACAATAGACTTTGAAGTACTTAATAATCCGAATTTAGATAAGTTTGTTAGTCAATTACCCCAGAGTGGATGCTTTCAATACCTATCAAAATTTGACAGAGATCTCAAATACCAGAACCAGGGGTGAGCTCTGGAGAAGGCACCATTCACTTCCTCGGCAAAAAACACCTCAAAAGGAGATAAGGGTTTGAGACTCCTTCACAGGCTCCAATTTAGCATCAGGGGGCCCAGAGATCTCTCCCCCACTCAAGCACACACAGGCGCTTTCACAGCAGCCCTCTCCTAAGTCCTTACCTCCCCTTCCTGAGCCCTGAGATCTCACTGGGCCCTCCATCTGAAGTTGAGTACCTCAGAAAAACGAGTCCAGACACCCAGAAGTTCAAATTAGTAGAACCAATATTTATTTATTAATCTATTGACTAACAAATGTACCTAGCTGGCCAGGGCAACCTTCCTAGTGAAGGCTACCCCAAACTGAAATTAAATTGCAGTTTTTATAGGGTTCACAATACAAATAGAATAATCTTTGTTACATAGCCTTGAAGCAAACATTTTATCGTCTGGAAGTTAGTAGTGTGGGGCTTTCCACTGTAACTCTTATCCTAGATTGTGAGGCAGTTGTAGGGAGTTATTTTCTCATGTGAATGTTGATTTTTCTACTTTTCCCCAGGGAAAAACAGGTTTTCTGGACAATGACTTAGTTTACTACTTCAGTAGATATCCTTGTTTTTCTGAAAAAGTTTATTAACATTAACCAGGTAATCCAGTCCCTGGTTGGGAACATATTTTTGTAGCTAGTGTTAAGCATCAGCCTTTTCCTGTCAGTCAATTCCTGGGCTTCTCCTTTCCTTGGATCCAATATAGAGCTAATCCATCATCCTTTCCTGTCCTTTGTTCCCCCAAAAGTTATATAAGACCCCCAAGTTCTGTTTGTCTCCAAATTTTAAAGTCAAATATCTCTTTGGGATGAGTAACTATATAACCTTTTGAAAGGAAAATCAACTTAGAGTAGTAGACTCAAGTGCAAACCAAAACACACACACACACACACACACACACACACACACACACACACACATAATCATAGAATTATAGAAAAATAAAGTAAAAAGTAATTAGATTACCAATACTACTATTAATGATAAGAGAAGACTGTTACATTTACTTGATATGAAAGCTTTAGCTATAGAAAGCATGAAACTTAATAAAAAGATGTGAGATCTTATACGTCTACATGCAGAATATTTTGTCAAGGAAACTTTTCCAGAGAAAATTGGATACTAAATAAACAAAACCAAACTTTTTCAAAAATGATGTTTATGACACCAAATGGATTACTTATAGTAACATTGAACACTACTTCTCTAGTTACTAAGTGTAAAAAGGTTCCTTTCTAAAAAGAAAAATTGCTATTACCTGGATATATTGATATGATTTAAATTGTGTTTGGTAAATAAAGCTCAAAGCAACTAGATGGCTTAGTAGTGTCAATTGTGTTTTTGAAACCTCTTATGTTTGCCCCAGTCCTTGAGGAACTCATTTTGGGGGAAGTCCCAGACTGACTTTATCTCCAAATTGAGTAATAAACTTTTAAATACTTAATGATACCCATTTAGATAAAATTAGTATTCAATCAGATCTTAGGAGTTTCTCCCATAGTAATCAGAGACCCCTCCTTGGTAGTCTAGCCCCTGGCTGGAAACAGCTTTTTGTATCCAGTGTAAAGCATTAACCCCTTCTTGTTAATCAAGCCCTGAGCTCATCATTTCCTTTTGCTAATTTAGAAATAATTTTTCTTAGCTTCTTTTGTTCCCCAAAAGGTATATAAGACCCCCAAGTTCTGTTAGTCTTTGGAGAATCCTCTTTGGTGGTATATTCTCCCAGAGACACTGTTCCCAGAGCCCTAGAGCTTTGGCTCTGTGTGGCTTTTAGTGCTTGACTCTGTGTGGCCAAATATTAAGAACTTGTCTCTTATCCTGATTAAAGACTTGGTTTTTCTGACTATTTTAGTGGTTCTGTGTTTTTACAAATTAACAGTTGTTTGAGAACCAAGCCTGGAGTCAGGAAAACCTGGGTTCAACTCTGGTCTCAGATACTTCCAAGCTGTGTGACCCTGGGCAAGTTATTTAACTCTGTTTGCCTAGCCCTTACCTTACTATCTTAGAGTTATTACTAAGACAGAAAATGAAGGTTAAAAAAAAAAAAAGGCAGCATTGAATGGTTTCACTTACAGATAAAATAATAGGAAAGAAAATTTCCCATACATCTTGTTATGGGGTTACAACTAGGAGTTGTGGAGTACAATGGTGAACCCCTGAGTTTGGGAAGGATACCTTTTGCAAGAATTCAAGACTCCAAAACTTAGCTTAAAAGTAAAAAGAAAGATTTATTAGTAAGATAGGATTAATGGCCAGCAAGATGGCATGAGTGGAATAACCCTGGGGGTTGCTCCCAGAATGCCTCAGTTCAGGGGTTTTTATACCCTTTACAACAGTGAGTATGTAAGGTTATCTCACAGTGTGAACTTGACTCTAGAGTGGTAAGCACTTAGGTATTTGATGGGGTATGGGATCTGCCTGGAGACACTCATGGTTTAGGGAACTGATGGATGCCTGAGATACAGCCCGATGGTATCAAGTTGTAGCCTGGAGGTGTATCTCTTTGTCCATCTCAACCTAAAGGATGATCCAAGGATGATAGTAATCTCAGGGTCTTATAGTAGCTATCAGATGTTCTTGGGTTAGGATACCAGGACAGAAAGGAGCAAGGGAATTTCCCTGTTTACAGTTTGCCTGAATTAAGGGGTACAATGCCCATGCCATCTCCCCACCATGCCCATCCCATCTCCCTTCCATGCCCATGCCAATCTGAGGACCTTTGTGATCTTTTGACTGAGAAACCAAAATCTTTTTATTTTGCATTATGAGTGGATAAAGCAACAGATAGTTAATGGTATAGATACAATTAATATTATAGATATATACACATGAATATATTTTTGCTGTTTGTGTGAAGTAGAAATTGAGGGGACCTTGGAAATTTCAAAGTTCACCCTCTTTTGCCACTTATTAAAAACATACCTGACTGTGGAAATCAATCAAAATGCCCCCAAATTCACAGAAAAATCCCTTACTTAAAGGAGAATTCTGAAGGGATTATAGAAGGGATTATAACATTATAACATTTCACAATAATTGGAGACAGAGTGTTGAATAGTTTTACATTGACTTTACAATGAACATATTCAAGCTAATTTAACATCTTCAAGAAATTGGAGAATAGCTTCACAATGGATACATCCAAGCAAATCAATATTTTAAAGAAATGACCAGGAAATTGGAGACAGATACAAAAAGGGGAGTAGTTCCTGACTGGATTATATATTGGAGAGGCTATTGAGAGGATCATTCAAGTCATTGGGTTTGACCTCCATTTAGAAGCTTCAATAATCCAAATACAAAGATAGAGTAAGAGAGTCTTCTAAGATAAAAAGGTACTCAAGATTGGTACTTAAGATTTGGTGGCAGTACTTCAGGATCTAAGCCTATCAGCCTGGGACTCCTGCCTGGGGCAATTCTCATACAGGCTCATTTAAAGCTGTAAAGCTTTTGTAAGAAAGGGGGGATACCAACCTTTAGATATTAATACCTTCTAATAACTTGAGAATAACACACTAATTTCTCACTCCACAGATTGCTGTTCATTCATTTCATGTCCAACTCTAAGTTGGGGTTTTTATGGCAAAGATACCTGAGTGTTTTGCCATTTCCTTCAATAGATCATTTTACAGATGAGAAGCTGAGGCTAATAGGTTAAGTGACTTACTTAGGGTCTCACAGCTGTTAAGTGTCTGAGACCAGATTTGAACTCATGAAGAGGAATCTTACTGATTCCAAGCCCAGTGCTCTATTCACTGCTCCACCTCTATGTGTATGTAAATTTTCACTTGATCCTTAAAAAACCTCTTCAAGGTACTATTTTTATCCATTTTACAGATGAGAAAACTCAGATCAGGACTTGGGTCTTCCTGACTTTAAAGTTAACCCTCCATCTACTGCATCATTTAGCTGCCTTCTGGGGGAGTTCAAAGGGAACAAAAGCAATGAGGGTAGTGGTTACTGAAGCCTTTTATGTCTCTCTATCCTCAAGAACCACAAGACCAAACTTCAGAGATATTAGCTCTTAAACTCTCAACCCGTGCCACCAAGTTAAGACAAAAGATTAAATTCATTGATGGGTGGTAGTGATACTACTCTCTTCCACAATAAAACCCTACTTGAACAGATACATAATGACTAAATATAAACCTAAAATTTCTGAAAATGTTCAAGTCTTTCAGGCAAAAAAGTAATTGTATAGTTCTTTGTTTGGAAGGAAGAGCTGAGAAAAGGGAGAAGGAGTGAGGGGAAGGAAATGAAAGAAGGTTAAGGAGACAGTATGGCAGAAATTGTATTAGTAATTATAATATTCTAGGTAGTTCCCAAATTTTTGTCATCATATATTCTTGGAACATGTAGAAAGTGCAAAATTGAGGAAAGCCTGCAGGTGTCTCTTTCTCCACTAGAAAGTACTTGTGCAATAAAAGCAAAAAGCTAATTTAAGAATCCTTCAGAGTATTGGGACCTCTTTGAAGGTTTTTGGAATCCACTTAATAATAGTTAAAACAGAGGGAAGTATTTGTTTTTTAGATAGCCCTGAAGGGACACGGCAGGGAATTTCAAAGTGGACTGACATACATAATCCTTATTGTTAAGGGCACTAGTTTACTGGATATCCAATTATAAATTTTCTATGTTTTTCTATCAGTGAACATTTATTAAGCACCTTCTATGTGCTAGACACTGTGCTACCATCATGAATACTACTGGAGTATAGGTTAGAATCATAAATTTATAAGTGGTAAGGATATCGGAGAAATTCTAATCTAACCCCTCTCCTCTCCCATTTTATAGTTGAGGAAACTGAGACCCAGAGAGGTTAAACATCCAAAATGGTGGAGGGAATAAATGGCAGATAGGAAATTTGAACCCAAGACCACTGATTGTAACTTCAGAGATCTTTCTACTGTTTCAGGCTGGGCCTTTTAAAACTGAGCTAAGCAATCTGATACTTGTTTCTAACCAGTCTCTACTGAAGTAAATAAATGCTATTGCCAGTCCTTGTTCCTCTTCTGGTTCCTTAAGGCAGAGTTAAATGCATGAGAACAGATCTACTAGTCTCCTGATCAAAACAGAATAAAGTCTAAATCCAAGAGGCATCCGTTGAGGTACTGTATGCTCACTTGGGAGAATGGACTTCCTAGGACTTAGAACTCACTTCTGGCTTCTGCCTTTGAGAGGCAGGGTTCCATTGGCTCTCATTGTTCTGAACATACAGTACTAGGCAGTACAAATATCCTGAAAGGCAAAAACACAAAAGCAATTCTTGTTCACAAAGGGATTTACAGTCTAGTGGGAGAGACTATATGTAAAGAAATAGGTACATATAAGCTACCTACAGAGGAGAAGGAAGATATCCTTGGAGAGGAAGGCTTGAGTGTCAGATCAATAGTGCCCCAGGGGGATGTGAGAAGCTTGTCAAGGGGGTAAAGGGAATATTTGGTAAATAGTTATATCATTCTCTTATAATTAATTGAATGCTTTATTTGATTTATTCTGTACATGGTGAGCCCTAGAATTTATCTCTTCTTATATTAAATGTTGGGAAAATTTACCAAAAAACTAGGGACTAAAAAAGATTGGATATATAGTTTAGGTAGTTTTATATGAAAATTTATATGAAAAAATACTACAGACATGTAAACACTATTTTCATTTCCATAATACAAAACAAATAAATTCTGTAGGCATGGGGAGGAGGGAGAATATTTATTCATTCATTCACCAAGTATTTATTAAGTACTTCCTGTGTGCCAAGTATTATGTTAGGTGGTAAGCATCCAAAGTTGAAAGAAAATAGTGCCTGCCTCAAGGAATTTACATTCTAGCCAAGATAGCTAATGGTGGTCTGGTATATGTACAAACCCCATAAGTTTGCTAAGATGGAGTCTATCTATGGAGGATGCTAGGGAAGCTGCTTCTGGGAAAATTATGATGACTTGAGAGAAAAGTGTCTCAGAGATACTAGAAAGCATGTGGACATTCTATAACTGGCTTTGAAGCTGTGGCTATTTGATTGGCTGGGTCAACTGGGTTTTCTGCAAGTTTTAAGTTTGCCCCTACCCCTTGAGAATTCAAGTACTAGGTACACCTGTTTTGGACTGAACTATAGACCTTGAAGTGTTTGGTGACCCCAGTTGGGGTGGGACTGGTTGGCAGAGTCAAAGATTGAGTACCCTTATTTATCTCAGTAATATCCTCTCTCAAGAAGCCTAGTTTTTGGTTTGACCTTTGCCTTTTGTATACATAGTAGTTGACCTCTCCCTGATGCCCCAGCTGCTGGCTGCAGCCTCTTTGCAGCTTGCTTGCACCTTGTCTATACATGTTTGCTGTACCAAGTTCTCCAGAGGGTATAAAAGACCCCCAAGTTCTGTCACTCTTTGGAGAATCATTGTGCAGTGCATTCTCCCAGAGAGAACTATGGGGAGTTGAATGCATTTGTTTTGAATGTAAACTCTTATGCCAATAGGGGACTGCCCCCAATTGGCTTTTTGTCAAAGTGGCTAGTTTTTGTCCTCTTTTCTTTTATCCCCAAATTTCTGTAATTTAAAAGTTAGTTACATTTACAAGAGCATTCAAGACCAGTCTCTCGTTGCTCTTCAGGGGGGAATGTGATATTGGAAATTTGGGGTTCATTAAGCTTTAATATTTAGATATATGATATAAACTTCCTGTGGACGTTTAGGGGACTTGAAAACTACATTCCCATGACTCAACGGGCTTCCTTCTTTCATGGTGAAGTGAGCCAACGTAAAGCGAAGCTTAAATAGAGAGAACTTGATTGGGATGCTCTCTTTCTTAGGAAGCAGCCAGGTGGGAGAAGATAATGACAGGTGATTTGAATTAGATCTTAGCAGACATGTGGTCTTCTTAATTACCAATATGCCTTTAAATAAACTATTAATACTTTTGAATATATCCATCTATATCAATATTATTCGTAACAGTTATGTTCTCAGAGTTCCAGGTTTCTGTCTTGTGTAGTATCTTGGTGCTTGGCTCTGTGTAGTAGCCAATTATTTGGACATATCTCTTTCTTGATTAAAGACTTGGTTTTTCTGACTACTTTAGTAGTTCTGCGTTTTTCCAAGGTTAACAGCTGCCTAGGCATTCAAGGGTGCATTGTTTTAGAACTCTTTGTTTTTTTTTTTCAACCTTTACCTTCTGTCTTAGACTCAATACTGTGTATTGGTCCCAAGGTAGGAAAGCAGGGGTAAAGCTAGGCAATGGGGGTTAAGTGACTTGCTCAAGGTCACACAGCTAGGAAGTATCCAAGGCCAGAGTTGAACCAGAGGGCTGCCAATATCCAGGCCTGGCTCTCCTTCCACTGAGCTACTTAGCTGCTCTTCACATATGTTTTTCTTTATCTAGCCTAAATCAATTTGCTTCTTTTCAATTTCTATCTATGACCCATTGTTCTATACTTTAGGGCCAAGAAGAATAAGTTGAATTTCTCTTCCACATGATAGCCCTTCATACATTTGAGGCTAAACATCTCTACACAGTTACTTGATCCATTTTTCATGGCATGAACTCGAGGATTTTTGTCACATTAGTTGTTCTCTTCTGGACGCCTCAGCTTATCAGTGTATTTTCTAAAGTATAATGCCTACATCTTTGGAACTGATAGCTTTAAAAAAAAAATTTTAACACTTACATTCCGTCTTAGAATCAATACTTTATATTGGTTCCAAGGCAGAAGAATGGTATGGTCTAGGGCACAATGGGGGTTAAGTGACTTGCCCAGGGCTACACAGCTAGGAAGTGTCTGAGGTCAGATTTGAACCAAGGATCTCTTGTCTCTAGATCTAGCTCTCAGTCCACTGAGCCACCTCACTGCCCCTTGTTTGTTTTAGCACTCTTTAGGCAACTCTCTGCCTGGTGATTGAAGGATGTGAAGCCTACAACCTTGTGGGTAAGAAAAGTCCAGAGGGCTATTCTGTTTCCTATCATTCCTAAATTCAAGTTTGAACTAGGTGGCACAGTAGATAGAGTGCCAGGTCCAGAGTCAGGAAATCATCTTCCTGAGTTCAAATGTAAACTCAGATACTTACTAGCTTTGTGACCCTGGGCATGTCACTTTACTCTTTTTGCCTCTGTTTCCTCATCTTTAAAAAGAGCTAGAGGAGGAAATGGCAAATCATTCCAGTATCTCTGCCAAGAAAACCTCAAATGAGATTGCTTAGAATTGGAAGGCAGGACTGAAATAATTGAACAACAATCGTACTGATGATCTGAGGAGTAAGGAGAGAGTGATCTTTGTGAATGATCTTTAGGACTCTGCCCAAATGTCAGCTGAGGCACAGATTTATCAGGCAGTCATTCCATGTTTAGATAGGAATTTTGGTGGGACCAATGCTATGTTGAAACTGAGCTAAATTTCTGGATTATTCCCTTGGAGTTGACCCAGAAGTATTGGGGAGTGGAGAATATTCTTATTTTTGTTTACCAGTTTGTTCTGGATATGTCTTTGAAGTCAACATCTTTTTTTGTAAAAGCAAATCAATGTTAGATAGTTTTTAAAAATGCCGTAATGTTAAATATAAATAAATAGATTTTTTTATAAATATATAGTCTCCAAGTAAGTTACACACTGGCTTGGTGAAGGGAAGTCACTCCTGGCTTTCCTTCTGATGGGAGAGGTGAATGATACTTTTGTGAACATCAACAAAGTATTTTTACCATGGCATCCTCCTCAACAATAACAATAATATCCTCAATATTTTATATCATCCACAGAGTTCAGGTCAGGTTGAAAGACTTAATAGAGAAATCAAAACCATGGTTGGAAAGCTGTGTACAGAGACACATCTAAAATCACCAGACATACTACCTTTGGCTCTCTTCTACATATGAAAACACACCTGAGAGGTGACATACATGTATCGCTGTATAAATGGTCTATGGACATCCACCATTGTAGGCAGAAAATTTTAAACCTTCATTTGTTTCTATGCTTGGGGGGCTTATACAGATTGTTTCTTATATCACTGAATTACAGAACAGAATTAGAGAACTTCAAGACATGGGATGCAGAGTGGTCCACTAGACTATGCAATCCATAAGATACAGCCAGGTGACTCAGTTTACATAAAAACTTTAGCAAAACATCTGCAGCACAACAAAATTGGGTTGGTCCTTTTAAAGTCGTCCTAACTACACCTTGAGCTATTAAAGTATTAGAGAAAGAATCATGGCTCCATTGCTTGCATGTAAAAAAGATTCCAGAAGAAGAAGAAGAGATAGCTGAAAGATTTTAAACAGAGAGAAGCTCTGCAGACAAGATGTCTGTAGTCAGAAAGACATGGGAAGAAGAGAACATTCCAGAAGAAGAGGACTTAGGAGAGAAGATAGCATAGTAGAATCGGAGAGGAGAACAGCAGACCAGATGGTGACATGGTAACAGAGACTTTACACAACAGAATCCAGCACAGAAGAGGAAGGCTGATTGCTAATGAACATGAACTGTAAAAATTGTGCATCATTGTAACACTACACATTTTCACTTTCGTTACAAACAACATTACATACTACAGTGTCGTGGGAGCATGAAGGCAGAAGACAGAGGCAGAAGGTAGCAGCAGAAGAAGTGACTGAAGATCTGGTATTTACATGCAACATGCACATTTAGGACACATATCACAAACTGTTACAAGATCTTAACCAGGTGATGGTATCCATAGCAATAAATGGATACACATAAATCACTTTGGAATGAAACTATAATAAATGTACAAAATAGATCCATGAGGTCTTACCTCAGTTGAGGTAATTTCAGACAACACTGAAATGTATTTTAAAAAGAAAAATCTTCATGACTTGGATATAGTCTCAAAGGAGGGTAAAATTTATCTTCCTGATATATGCATAATGTACATAGCTATATATAATTTTTACATTATATATATATGTACATAGTGTAAACTTTTGTACATAAGTGTGAATATCTACAGAACAGATTTCTATATATATTTGTGAATAGTTAAAATGTTGTAACAGTTAAATTTTTTAGAATAGTAGATTCATTTTTCAGTTTTGTGTAGACAGTTTTTCATTTCCTGTATTAGAATAGGATAAGGGTTTAGCATAGGATAAGTTTTGCTCAAATAGAATTTTTTAAGATGCAGTTTGCATCAGAAGTTTTTTGCATAGTTAGACTCTGTTTTTTTTGTAAGAGCATAAGCTACACTGGTTTTCTGTAACTTTTTTTTCAAAGTTTGCAAGATTGTTATAAGGTTATTGTTTTAGATATATTTGTTTTATATATTAGCATTAGAATGCAAGTTTGTTCTTTGTAACTGTTTTTGGAAAAGTTTGCAGTTTGCATTTTGGATTTTATTGCTGTGTTTTTGCAAAGGTTTGCATTTTGCATTTCTATATTTCTAATGTTTTCATTTTGCATGTTTGCAAGAGATTTTAAATATGTTTTGTTTGCTTTGTTCTGTTTATTGTATTCTTTTGTGTAGCTTAGATAGGAATACAACAAGAATAGGATAATTTGTAACTTTTTTGGCTAGAATAGGGTAATCGTATACAATAAGTTGGGAAATTGAATATTTAGGTTGATTAGCTGTCAGGAATGTCTTTAACATTCTGAGAGTGATCAAAAGGGGGAACTGTAAGAAAATTTGGAACTATATTGATTAAGTATTGATAAGATAAGAACGTTAAGAAAAAGGTCTCTGAAGATGCAGGCAAGGCAGAATGCTATGCTTGAGATCAGAACTTGGAAGGAGGGAATCAAGCAAAAGATTCTGACAGGTGGTCAGAGCTTCTGGGAGTTACTGACCGGCTCAACCTTTCTCTCTGGCTTCTGGAGAAGACAAACATCTCAGACCTTGCTCTTTGCTATATATATAGGGGAAAGAGAACTCTTAAGTCATCTGAAGTTTTCCTACCCTCTTTATCATGAGAATTCATCTTGGAGAAAGAAGTTTGCATGTCTACTTTGGTAGAGAATGGTTTTTAGAGAAGAAAGATGGAGGGTTGCCCTTTGGTCAGCTAACCTCTGCCATATTGGGCTAACTAACTCTGTGTTCACTTGGAGACATCTTTAATAAAATTAAGTTAATTGTAATAATGATTATAGTTAGATTGTAGTCAGATAGTGTTTTGGGTTTTTAGTGAGTGCTAGGCAGTTTCAGAGTAGCAGGAAGAACAGAAGAGTTTGCTGTGAGGCAAATGTAGTAGGAAGTGGGTGGATATAGTTCCCTGTTAGTGTTAAGGCTTTCCTTGTTATGAATCCTTATACTTATAGTACTAGTCATCAGCCTTCTAACAATGGGGGAAAACACACTTGGTGGGGGATTGAGCTGATAACAGTAAAAAGCAGAAAAAGTCTGGAATCCTAAGGGGAGATGAAATCTGCACGATTTTGAGAGAGTGAGCCAGAATGTACACCCCACAAATGCAAAATAAATTCAAAGTAATTTTAGCAGGAGAGGCATGGGAAATCAGAGAAAGTCTTGTGTATTAGATGGTACCTGAGCTTTTAAGGATGCTTGAAATTTTAAGAGGCAGTGGAGATGGGGCAATGCATCCTATGCAGTCTATGTGACAGAATGCTCTAGAGGAGGAACAGAAAGTAAGCCATTTTGGCTGAAATGTTGAGAAAGAACATAGGAATACGTAAAGGAGAATATTATAAACTAAACACTGAAAGGAATAAAGGCTTGGTTACAAATAAAAGGCTTTACATTTAAAACAGAAGCTTGACAAGAGGAAAGAGGGAGGGAGCTCTATGGGCTTCAGGGCTATGGATTTGGCAGGTGTGTGAAAGGATAGAGTTAAGGAGATCAACTGGGAGGCTATTGCAGTAGTCTAGACAAGAGAGGGTAGTAACACAAACTAGAGTGATTTTTTGAATCTTTATTTCTCTATCTCAAAGGAAAAGGAAAGAAAGGGGTATTAATTTTGATGATATAAAGCAAAATTCAATGGTCATTTGACTTGGGTGTAGAGTTGTAAGTGTTTTTTCTGGCTTTAGTGAATCTTTGGAAGGGGCTTAGAAGTCTTGTTCAAGCAAGAAAGGATTTGGAAACTCTAGGATGTACTCAGAATTCTTGGGACATTCAGCAGTGCTAATAAGAAGTGTAAATGCAAAATAATTTTGGTGTATGGCTTGTTCAGCCTCTTGGCTTAGTCAGTGTATTTAGCTATATTCGCCTCTTTTTGTAGCTAAGAAGGGAATTCCTACATCATCCCAGAAATGTGAGAAGAGAAGACTTTTGGTAAATGGCTCAAGGAGGGGGCAATTGGTGCCTCATCAGTGATTTACCCTCGACTCCATTACTAACCCTTTGGTTACCCTCAACAAAATCCCCAAAGACTTGATTATGAAATCAAGAAGACTGACAGGCCAGGTCTCAGGGTTGCTTATTTGTTTTTTTGTTTGCCTGGGTCACCAAGAATTTTCTGGGCAGGCTAAAACTATGTTATTCTCTCTGGGGAGGAAAGAGTTACATTTCTCAACCAGGGTGGGGAAATTCATAGTTTAAAAAGAGGAACAGTTCAGATTGGGGAGTCACTGCTTTGGAGAGAAACTTCAGTGCAGCCTCCTTGTCCAAGAACAGAGAAAAGAATTGTCAGGCACCAGGCACCAGGTGAAGAAGCTGCCCTGGTTTGGAAAAACTACGAAGATCAGACCACTGTGGGTGAGTGAGAGGGATTAGCTGTTTTTTAAAAGCATCTATAAATAGACTAAACTTGAAATGAAGCTGACTTTTTCATAGATACACAACTGGAAGGGACCTTTATAGTCATTTAGTCCAACCCTCTCCCCATTTTATGGATGAGGAAAGTGGGACTGAGCCAGATTAAGAGATTTCCCTATAGACATTCAGGCAGTACATGGCAGAATCAGGATTGGAACCCAGGACCTCTGATTCCAAGTCTAAGGTTCTTTTTCTTGAAAAAGCCATGTAGTCATTGGCTCTAAATAGCTGCCCAAGAATTTAATTAGCCTCTTTGGCATTTCCTCTGGCTGTTTCCCATGCATGAAACAATCTCCTCTACTCTGACTGCTGACCTGGTTTCCTTTAAGTCTCAGCTGAAATTCCTCCTTCTACAAGAAGCTTTCCCCAAGTCCTCTTCATTCCAGTGAGATCAGTTTTCCTGTTCATTCCTTCCAATGAAGGAATTGGGCATGGTGAAAAGAGCACTGAGTTTTGAGCCAGAGAATCTGACTTCAAATCCCAAGAATTTAGGGCAGTGAACAGAATGATGGATTTAAATTGAGGGCCTGGGTTTGAATCCTGTTTCTGATACTTCCTCATTGTGTTATGTTGGGCAAATCATGCTCCTTGTTGGGAACTCAGTCTCTTCATTTGTAAAATGAGAAAATTGGACTAAATGATTTCTCAGGTTCCTTCCAACTCTAAATCTATGATTCTATGATAATGAATGAGGAAAAAAATTGACTAAGAGAAAGAAGGGAATGAAAAATAGAAAAAGGAATAGAATGGGAAAGAGTCTCAGATATACGCATATCCACAGACATCAAGCCACTCCTACCTAGTAGTCTTAGACCTGAAAATATTAGTCATTTTGGTTCTGATCGTATTCTTCTGTTTAGTTATAGTGTAGAATCTTACTTCGTCATCTGACTATTCTATCAAATGCATTGAGGAACCCCTTTTCTACTTTTATTTTCAATCTTCCAGGTTTAAAAATAATTTTTTTTGTTTAAATCCAGAGCCCATGTTGAAGCTTTTCCATCTGTAAAAGGGACAAGTCTGATCATGTCACCCCCTCTTACTCTCTTCCCTCTCTGTATCTTCTCAGCTCCTGTGGATTTACATATTTACTAATTCTATTTTGATCATTCTCAAATCTACCTATCCTGCCTCAATGTCTCTGCTGATCATTAGTCTCCTATTTCCAATTGCCTTTCACAAATCTCAAACAGGATGTCCAGTAAACATCTTAAGTGCAATACTACATGTCCAAAACAAAACTCATTATCTTCCTCCCTAACCCCTCTTCTACTTCTACCTTCCCTATTACTATAAGCTATTCTCCTAGTCCTTCAGGCTCAGAACCTAGGAGTTATCTTGGAGTTCTCATTATCTCTTACCCTTTATGTCTAAGTTGTTGCAAAGGCCTGTTGTTTTTGGAATAGAGATCCTTCTCTCCCCTGACATTGCAAGATCCTCATTTTGGTGTAGATCCTCATCATCTCACACCTGGACTACTGCATTAATTCATAGGTAGGTCTGCCTGCCTCAAGTCTCTCCCTATTTCCATCCATTTTCCATTCTGCCATTAAAGTGATTTTCCTAAAACACAGGACTTTTCCTGTTACCCCCTCATTCAGTAGACTCCAGTGGCTTCTTGTTGGTTCCAGGATCAAATACAAAATGTTCTATTTGGCATTCAAAGACCTTCATAATTTAGTCCCTTCCTATCTCTCTAGTATTCTTACACCTTACACCCTAACATAGACTCTTCTCTTTAGTCCAGTGACACTGCACTCCTGGGTGCTCCATGAACAAGGCATTCCATCTTTTTACTCTGGACATTTCCTCTGGCTGTTTCCTATACATGGAACAATCTCCTCTACTCTGACTACTGACCTGGTTTCCTTTAAGTCTCAGCTGAAATTCCTCCTTCTACAAAAAGCTTTCCCCAAGTCCTCTTAATTCCAGTGATATCATTCTGTTAATTATTTCCTATATATCCTGTATATAGCTTTATATATGTGTGTGTGTGTGTGTGTGTGTGTGTGTGTGTGTGTGTATGTATATATATATATATATATTTGCATATTCTCTCTCCTATTGGATTATAAGCTCTTGAGGGCAGGAACTGTCTTTAGCTTCCTTTTGTATTCTCAGCACTTAATACAATATTTGGAACATAATAATGTTTAATAAATATTTACTGCTTAATTAATTTAGGACCTAATATCTTTTGTTTGTCATTCTTTTATGACCTTTACTTGCTGTTCCTTGAATAAGAAACTCCTTCTTTGGGCTCCAAACATTTTCTCTGGTTGTCTACCATGCCTGAAATAGTCTCCCTCCTCATTTTTATCTCTTGGCTTCCCTGGTTTCTTTCAAGTTTCAGTACACAAACCTTTCCTAACTACCCCCCTGCCCCTTTCCCTTAATGCTAGTGCCTTCCTTCTGAGAGTATCTCCAAATTTATTATATATATAAAATGTACACGTTGTCTACCCCATTAGACTGTGTGCTCTTTGAGAAAAAGAATTGTTTTGCCTTTCTTTGCATCCCCTAGCACTTCCCTCAGTGCCTAAATGTAGTAAACACTTAATAAATGTTTAATGATTGTCTATAAGATAATAATTTAAGATTTAGAGCCATAGAAGTATCTAATCATTGGCTACCTAAGTTGACTAGATCTCCCTTTTATTTTTTATTTTTTAATTATATTTTTATTTTTTATTTTGAATAGTTTCCCATAGTTACATGTTTCATGTTCTTTCCCTCTCCCCCAAACCTACCTAACTCCCCTTAGCCGACACACAATTCCACTGGGTTTTACATGTATCATCGTAGCTCTCCCTTTTTAAAAAAAATTTATTTGTTACATTAAAATTCTTAGGTATCTCCCATACTCCCTCTCTTCTCTGTACTACAGAGTGTCATTTAACGTAAAGATATATGTATCTATAAAACTATGCCTTGCTATGTTTCTATTATATCAGTTCTTTCTCAGGAAGTAGATATATACAAGTCATTCTTCAATGTTTTTTGTCAGAGACCACCAGGGACCACTTATTAGCATATTAATAATATTAGCAAATATTAAATATTTCTGCCATATGTAATATTCTCTTGGTTCTACTCATTTCACTCTCATGTAAGTCTTTTCCATATATATATATTTATAGCACAATAGTCTTCTATCACAATCGCATGCCACAACTTGTTCAGTCATTACACAATTGATGGGCATCCCCTCAATTCCTAGTTCTTTGCCACCAAAAAGAGAGCTGCTATAAATATTTTAGAAGATGGAGCATCTTTTCCTTTTTCCTTAATCATCTTAGGAAGTACATATTGATGTAACTGGGTCAAAAGCTATACACATTTTTATAACTCTTTGGGCATAATTCCAGATTTCTCTCCAAAATGGTTGAATCAGTTTACAATTCCACCAAAAGTGTATTAAAGCCTCTATTTCCCCACATACCCTCTAACATTTGCCATTTTGTCCTTTCACCATTTTAGCCAATCTGATAGGTGTGAGATGATATCTCTGAGTTGTTTTGATTTACCTTTGAAAGGTAAAAACTGTCCCATTCAAAAGTCCTTGAAAATTCCACTGAAACTCATTTTACTCATACCTCCGAGCCATATTACTAAAATAAATTTGAAACAGGGTCAAGAGGAAAGTTCAATTTGGGTCTGGACAGAAATATGCAAAAGCCGTAAACTCTCCCCACCATACACACAACCACAACCTAAACACCTTTAGAAATCAATGAGTTTACTTATGACTAACTGGACATAATCAGGGAAGAAAGCCACCTCCTAAGTACAATATGAGGATAAGCCTCTATTCCCAAAATCTCTTGTCCTAATGCCTAAAGTTTCACCATTTAGAGTTTATTAACTTGCATTAAGCTTTCTTCCAAAAATTCAAATACCCAGAGAAAGACAAAATATACTAATATTTTATATTAATATAATATAATTACAATACTAATATTATCCTAAAACCTTAGTATGAGCGAGTTTATCAGACCCACTTTCAGAGGATGTCAGAACTGGACCCAGCTCATCTAGCACCCTTTCCCTCCACACATTCATTCACATTCATCCATATAATAATGGTTTATGGACTAGAGTACAAATTAGATTTTCTTTTGCCTTTGGTATTAGCAAATAGCTCCAGTAGGGCAGGGGTTTTTAACCTCATTGTGCCATGCATTCCTTTGTCAATTTGATTCTTAAACCCATGGGCCCCTTCTCAGAACACTGTTTTTTTGTAGAATAGAAACAAGTAGGATTACAAAGGAAACATTTTATAGTGAAATACAGTTATGGAAAGCTTTTTTTAAAAAATGAAAACAGGCTTCTATATTTCAGGTTAAGAACTCCAGATGTTAGGGGTTTTCTAATGGTAGAATCTCTAGTAATGATGAGACTATAAAAAGAGAAGAGGCTTCTGGCAAAATTTTTGTTTCATAAAATTTATATTAATAAGTAGAAAAACCAAAGTAGAATTGGAATTGGGAAGTGTTCAGACATCTTCTTGGAAGGCATTAAAGCTCAGAGTAAATGAAAGAAAAAAAATACCTAGGCTACCAAAGCAAATCACACACCAGTCCTGTCCAGAAAACCCCCAGAATAAAATGCTAATCGGCAAATTGTTATAGCCTTTTTATTCACTTTAACCAACGGACCGAATAAGTATGTGTTTATGTGTCCATTATCTATAACATATGAACTAAGTATAGTGAGAATATAGGAAAGGAAGAACATTGGAGAGTAGAAAGGACATCTGTTTGAGAGCTAAGAGATCCAAGTTCTTGCCCTTGCACTGCTATCAATCTGCTCAGTGACCTAAGGGAAATCACTAAGCTTTTACCAGCTTCACGCTTCTCATTCATGAAATGAGAAGGTTGGACTAGAATATCTCCATGGTCTCTTCCAGCTCTAATATACTATGAATTTATAACTTGGGGAGAAAAGTCCAACATACCTAAAAACAGAAGCAAGCTTTCTACAAAACAGAATATAATTAAGTGCTAAATTATGTGAAAGAAACTTTGCATGTGATTTAGGGGTTGAGGGTTTGGAAATAAGAGGAAAAAGAAAATATGTTAAGGCTGGGGTAATCAGGGAATTGTCATGAGAGGGTGGGGTAAATGGGAGGGGGAAGGTGAGTGGAGGTCCAGAGAGGAATATTCTTTTGCCAGCTCTGTAGAAGATCCATTAGAGTTGTGAGAAAAGATTCAGGGAGGCCAATAAAGAGGCCACAGTGGTGGCCCTGTGAAGGGAGAGAAAGGGGAGAAATGGTATGGGGATAGAATCAATAAGACTTGGTGATGGATGTGATATGGAGAAGAAGGATGGGGTGAGTCAGGGGTAACTATGAGGTTATAAATCTTGCAGTGTACTTGATCAAACATGCAGAGGAATGAACTTTGGCGGCAAAGTCAATAAATTCTGAGATAATATTTGTAAAGCACTTGGTGTAGCACCTGATATTGTCTCTCTTGGGTAAAAGGTACTTATTCCTTTTCCTTCCAAAACAAAGAGGAAACAGTGCCGTAGTTCACATTCAACCAGTGAAAACAATATTAATATAATAAGTATATATAGAATATATGCAGAATAAAAAGAAAACAACTCTAAAAGTCTTTCACAACCTGTCCCTTGATTTCTTTTCCATTCTTCTTACACTTTACTCCCCTCCAGATATGTGATGACTGTCTTCTCATTGTTGCTCCCTAGAGCTCTCCATTTCCTGACTCTTTTGCCTTTTCTTGGCTATCCTAAAGGTCTGGAAAGCTTTCTCTCCTGACCTCTATTTCCCAGCTTCCCTGGCTTCCTCCATGCTCAGCTCAAATCCTACCCTTGGATGGTAATCTTTTCAGATCTCTTCTAGCTGCTACCATCCTATCTCAATATTTTCACTTACACTGAATATATTATTACATGTGACATTTTTGTATGTTGTGTCTCCCATCAGAATGGAAGTTCCTTGAGGGTAGTAGCTGCTTTTATCTTTCTTTTGAGCCCCTTCACTTAGCATAGTGCCTGGCATATATGGTGTTGGTGTCGAGTTGTTTCAGTCTCTTCTAACTTTTTTTGACCCTATCCACTGTGCTCTATCCACTTGTGCCACCTAGCTGGCATATGGTAAGCATTTAATAAATTTTGGTTTTCTTGTTGAATGAGAGTTAGGAAAGGCTTGTAATATAGTACATGGTGCTTGAGCTGAGTTGAGAAGGAAATGAGGGATTTCAATGCTGAGAGAGGATGGAGAGCATTCCAAGTAGAGACAAGAAGAGCGTCACATAGGAGGAACAGAAAGGAGTCCAGTTTGGATGCACCACTATGTGCTTGAAGGGAGTAATAGGTATTAAGATTGGAAAGGCAGTTTTAGAGCCACATTGTGAAGGGTTTTATTTATATACTAAGAGGAGAAATTTATATTAGACTCCTACTAACAATAAGTAAATAAAGGAGATTGTTGAGTAGGGGAATGACCTATACTTTAGGAAAATCATTTTGGAAGATGTGTGAAGGAGAAATCTGAAGAAGGAAGGTGAAATAGTAAGCTATAACAATAGATCAAATAAGAGATGATCAAGAAGCTGTAACAATAGATCAGATAAGAGATGATCAAGACCTTAATTAGGGTGGTGGCCCTGGGACTAGAGAGAAGGGATTGGATTGAGAGATTTTGTGGAGGTGGAAGTTTTGGCAACCAATTGGATACATTGAGAAAGGAGAAAAGAGAAGTCTAGGAAGACGCTGAGGTGGCCAACCTTGGAGACTGGAAGTATTCTGGAGTCCTCGATAGAAATAAGGAAGTGCTGAAGAGAGGTAGGTTTTGGGGAAATAATAATGCAAATATCTTGGCTTCAGAATTTTAGTTCCCAACCAATGGAAAAGGCTAGATCTCTAACATCTGAAACTAAATTTAAGTGAATAAAAGTTCCTTTGAAGTGAACATGTTAAGGGCATGTGAGTATATTGTCCCTTCCTAGTCCCAATAATGTGAAAACCTACCAAGTTTCTAAGAATGTTCCTCTAGAAAGGTGGAACTGAGAATTTCTTTTTCTTTGACCTGTCACTTAGGAAATTGTGGGACTTTTCCTTTAAATCACCTGCAGTGCTGATCATGGAAATCCATTATTTTGCATAACTCTTATTGAAAATTTAAAACCAGAAACAGGAAATGCAAAATTTTAATTTTTTCATAGCAATTTCTTATGCAAATACAGAAATGGGGCAAATACAGAAAATTATGAATAAATACAGGTTTTTCATGGAAATAAATGCTGTCATTTTCTGCCAAACAAAAACACTATGTATAATGCTTTTAGAGCTAGAAGCACCTTCTAGAACCATTCTTCTGCTTTCTTAGAGTTAACTGAATCCCAGGGAGGTTAGATGACTTGAGTGTCAGAGGTGAGATTTGATTTTGGGTCCTTAGAGGACCTGCTTCACAGTTACCATTTTATACTATAGATTAAGTCACTTTATAAGAAATCAGTTTTCTGCCTTGAAGCAGATGTCTATTTAAATTTTTTTTTATTTATAAAAATAAAAATATTTAAAAATACTTAAAATTTAGAGAGACAGTAGGGGACAAAAACCTATTGCAAATATTTTAAGGAGTTTGTGGTCATAGGTAATGTGGCAAGCCTGTTTTTAAAACTGGGTAGATTATTGTTGGATGTGTATAGCTATTAATTTCAGCATTCCAGAAATGATCTCCTTTTTGTAGGCTAAATTCCAAGATTGTGTAGAAGAAAAATAGGATCTATTCAGTTACTTCACTTCTGCACCAAGGAGAAGTTGAGTCTTTTCTCTGAATAAAACTATTCCAGCTATCCCACAAAGGATGGTTTTTTTCCCCTATATCACAAATGAGGAGAACCGGATTCTCTAGTTTTGACTCATCAAGCCAAATTTTAGAGAGAATTTTAGAACGAAAGGGACTTTTGAGAACGTCAGGTCTAGAGGTTTCTTCTTTTTTTTTTTCCTTTTAAACCAGTGGTTCCCAAACTTTTTTGGTCTACCACCCCCTTTCCAGAAAAAATATTTCTTAGCAACCCTTGGAAATTATGAAACTATTAAACTCAAAATAGAATGTAATGCAAAAAAAGTGTGGCCATCACTGCTTCCCTGGATCGCTGCAGCATCCACCAGGGGGCGGTGGCGCCCACTTAGAGAATCACTGTTCTAAACCCTCACCTTCCACCTTAGAATCAATACTATGCTATGCTTTTCCTCTGTTTGTTCAAGCAATCCCATCCCATCCCATCTCTTCTAAAAATTGCACCCATGGTCATCCTCATTATTTCACTATTTCCAGTCTCTCCCTTTTTATGGGCTCCTTTCCAACAGAATACAACATGCTTATATCTTCTAAAAAAAAAAAATCAATACTGCGTATTGCTTCCTAGGCAGAAGAGTAATAATGGCTAGGCAATGGAGATTAAGTGACTTGCCCAGGGTCACACAGCTAGGAAGTGTCTGAAGCCAGATTTATAACCTAGGACTTCTCATTTCTCGACCTGGCTCTCAATCCACTGAGCCACCCAGCTGCCCCCAAGTCAAGAGGTTTCTGATCTCCTTTATGACCCTTCTCAGAATAATGCTTCTAAGTACATAAAATAAAATCCATAAGATTCCAAGGAAACTAATTATATTGAAATACACTTTTCCTAATATTTTAAAATTACCTACTCTAGTTTAACCTTCTCATTTTATAAACCAGGATACTGAGGGCTAGAATGGGGTGGTGAGTTTCTCCAGTCCTTAACAAAATTAGACTCCCCTCCAACGTCCCCACTCCAGTAATGGATATTCCCTAAGCACTCTTCTCTCTCCTTTCTCATCTATTCTCATAACTTTAATCTGTCTCACTTCCATAAGTATGATTTCCAAATATGCTTTCATTTAGTCATTTTATACCCATTAAATGTCTGTCTTGTAGGAAAGCACTCTTAGGTATTAGGAAATACAAAGATAATCAGTATATGAATTGATCTTGCTTTCTTTTCCTCTTCTTCCTCCCCCTCTTTCTCCTCTTCTTTCTCTTCCTTCTCCTTTTTCTCCTGCAGTCAAAGATTTATAACTGGAAGAGAACTCAGAAATCACAGAAGCTTGTTGTTGAGTCATTTATTGGTCAGGTCTCACTCTTCCTGACCCCATTTGGGGTTTTCTTGGCAAAGACACTGGAGTGGTTTGCTATTTCCTTCTCCAGCTCATTTTACAGATGAAGTAACTGAGGCAAACAGGGTTAAGTAACTTGCCCAGGGTCACAGAGCTTGTAAGTGTCTGAGGCCAAAAAAGTCCTTCTGACTCTAAGTCTGGCCCTCCATCAACTGTGCCACCTACAATTTGGTAATATTTCTCCAGCCTAGACCTCTCTCTGAGTTCTGGACTCATGTTGTTCTCCTTTCACTGGAGACATCCAGCTTCAATCTCTTATGCTCCTATGAGTATTACTTAAGTAAAGCCCATCACTAGATCTATGTGAGGCCACCCACCATGTATCTCCTATTAACTTTTCCCAGTTTTGTGCTGGCTAGAGTTAAGTTACTTGACATGCATGAATAACCTGGTTGGTCCCTGAATGAGCCAAAACAACCCCTTAGAATCACAGGATCAGGGGTCAGCTGGGTGGCTCAGCATTGAGAGCCAGTTCTAGAGATGGGAGGTCCTAGGTTCAAATTTGACCTCAGACACTTCATAGCTGTGTGACCCTGGGCAAGTCATTTAACTCCCATTGCCTAGTCCTTACCGCTCTTCTGCCTAGGAACCAATACACAATATTGATTCTAAGATGGAAGGTAAGGGGTTAAAAAAAAATAATTATAGGATCATAGTGAAAAGGATCGCAGATTATCTTGGCCAGTTTCATCATTTTACAGATGAGAAAGCTAATGAAATGTTGTTCATTTGAAGGAGGACTCAGCTATCCTGCTCTGATACTTTCTCTCCCTAAGTAATCTTAGGCAAGACACTTAACTTACCGAAGCCTCATTTTATTCATCAATGCAGGGGTTGGACTAGGTGACTCTGAGATCCCTCTCAGCTCTAGAGCTAAGATCCTTTTATCTCAAGGAAATTAAAAGGCACAAAGAAAGGCCGCATGTATATCCATATAGAGAAGGATTATTTTTTTGTTAACAAATATTTATTAAGCACTTACTAGGCTCTAGATTAGTGATATAAAAAAGATCTAAAACAGCCTTTACTCTCAGGAGCTTATATTCTTCTTTTTTTTTTTAACCCTTATCTTCTGTCCTAGAATCAATATTTTTTATTTTTTTAAGCAGACATAGTTCAATTTCTTTTATTATTATTGTTATTGTTATTATTATTATTATTATTATTTAAACCCTTACCTTTCGTGTTGGAGTTAAAACTGTGTATTGGCTCCAAGGCAGAAGATTGGTAAGGGTAGGCAATGGGGGTCAAGTGACTTGCCCAGGGTCACACAGCTGGGAAGTGTCTGAGGCCAGATTTGAACCTAGGACCTCCCGTCTCTAGGCCTGACTCTCAATCCACTGGGCTACCCAGTAGCCCCCTATTTCTTATTTATTAAAAAACAAAAACAAAAACAAAAAAACCAAACACATTTATGTGGTGGCCACAGCAGCTGCTTGGGTCCTTTGGACAGGTTCCAAGGCAGAAAAGTGATATGGGAGTGAAGTGACTTGCCTAGGGTCACCCAGTTGGGATGTGTCTGAGGTCACATTTGAACCCAGAATCCTGACTTCTGGATCTCAATCTCAGTCCACTGGGTCACCTAGCTGCCCCTTCTAGGATCCTTTTAAAAGTTTAATTTTATAACCCACATTCATTCATGGATTTAGTGATAGAACTGGGATTTGAACTCTGGCCTATGACCTCAAGTTCAGAGTTCTTTCATTTATTTATACCCTGTTTCCCTCCTAGAACTCACTTTTCTTATCTGTAAAATACACCAGAAGGTCTTATTGCCTAACATCCTGATGACAGGTTGAAATGGGAGCTCAGCCCGGTCTCCTCCTTGCACTTCCCTCTGTTATGCTTCAAATTCTCTGCAGATTGTATCGTAATTTAGAATTATTTATTAAATTAAAAAAAGTGAGGGGGCAGCTGGGTAGCTCAGTGGAGTGAGAGTCAGGCCTAGAGACAGGAGGTCCTAGGTTCAAACCCGGCCTCAGCCACTTCCCAGCTGTGTGACCCTGGGCAAGTCACTTGACCCCCATTGCCCACCCTTACCACTCTTCCACCTATGAGACAATACACCGAAGTACAAGGGTTTAAAAAAAAAAAAAAGTGAGCCAGAGAAAGAGAAGGCACCAGCTATGTGTGGCCAGCCATTCCTTTAGCAGCCTTTTCCGACCTACTTGTCCTGGCTTCCCAGGAAAAAGGGCCCCACTTCCTCCTGGTACTTCGATTTATTCTCTTGGTGAGGGTCCTTTCCAAAGTCCCTCGGATTGGAGGATCCTGACCTTAGTCTTCGTAAGAGGCAGGTCTTGTGGACACCAAACACCAGAGTCACACAAGCCCACCCCTTGGTACCCCGCTTTCTTTTTTTCTGCCCCAGGATCTTAAGAAGCTTGTTTACAGATCAACAAAAAGCTTTGTTTCCATTCTTATTCAGCAAGAAGGTGGGAGTAGAAACAAGTTGTAGCTTTAATCTTTTAAGATTTTCCTTTTAAAATCCAAAGGTTGGGCAGCTGGGTAGCTCAGTGGATTGAGAGTCCTGCCTACAGACAAGAGGTCCCAGGTTCAAATCTGGCCTCAGACACTTCCCAGCTGTGTGACCCTGGGCAAGTCACTTGACCCCCCCCCCCCCCCATTGCCCACCCTTACCACTCTTCCACCTAGGAGCCAATACACAGAAGTTAAGGGTTTAAAAAGAAAAAAAAAATCCAAAGGTTGACTTGGTTGGCCAAGAAAGGCACTGATTGCTATTAAATTTCCACACCTCCATCCATATATCCACCCACCCACTGAATCAGCCCATTCCCCCAAAGAGCTCTGTTTTAGGACTGGAGGTGAGTGACACTCAAGAAGCTGGTCTAGACCTGACTTAATTTCAGCAAAGTATTTGGTAAAATCCCTTGCTTTTATCAAATGTGGACATAATCACACTGAACAGAAAGCAGAAAAAAATGGATGGGCTGCCAAAGAGAACAGGGGCAGAAATAGGAGCACTGGAGTTGTTTGGCATTTTCTCTGGTTGATCCCCAACCCTAGAATGCTCTCCCCTCCTCCTCATCTTTTCCTGGCTTCTTCTGAGTTCCAGCTAAAATCTCATCTTCTACAGGGAGCTTTTTCCAAACCCTTTTAATTCTAGTGCCTTCCCTTTTAAAAATTATTTCCTTTTTTTAAACCTATACATGGTTTGGTTGTACATATTTTGTTTGCTTGTTTTCTCCCTCAAAAGATTATAAACTGCTTGAGGGCAGAGCCTGTCTTTTGCCCTTTTTTTACACTCAATGTCTTGTACAGTTCCTGGCACATAATAGGTGCTTTACACAATGAATATATATTTTACATGTTTATGTAAAACAAATGCTCAAAATGTTTTTTGACTGACTGAAAGTTATAGAGAGACAGATTTATGTGTAATGTAAAGAAGAACTTTCTAAAAACAAATTTAAATAAATTAAATTTATTTTAATTTAAATTTTAGAACAAAAATAAGTAAATTTCTAAAAATAAAAAAGTGGTTCATAGAGAGAGATTGAACCTTAGAAGTATTCAAGTCCCATGATCCCTTTGTTTTGTAGATAAGGAAATTCTGGAGAGTCTAAGTAATTTGCCCAGAATCACACAGCTAGGAGGTTTATAAAGTAGGATTTAATCCAGGTCAGACAGATCCTAGGCCCAACATTTTATCCACTATTCCTCTAGCAGCCTCTAATGGAACAGGATGATTTGGGAAGATATTGGTTTGCCTTTGCTGGAAGTCTTCCATCAGAGGGCAGACGACCTCTTAGGATTGCCATAGAAAGAATTTCTGTTCAGCTACAGGTTGGACTGGATTGATGGCTTGTGAAATTCCTTCCAGCTCTCAGATTCTTTTATGCTGTGATACTAGAATCAAGATACAAAATCAGTTTAGCAAGCTGGAACACTGGATCCAAATTGATATTCAATAAGGAAAAACTGTTTATTAGTGCCCACTGCATACTTGGATCTGAGGAGTCGTGGGAAAGTGAATAAGAAATGATTCTTGACCTTAAAGGCCCAATATTCTTTAGGAGAGAGATAATACTGGCAGTTAAGTGTCTCAGTGGATAGAGCACTGAGTTATGGAGTCAGGAAAATTTTAGTTTAAATCTGCCTCCAATACTTCCTGGCTTTATGACTCTGGATAAGTTACTTAACTTCTGGCTGCCTCAGTTTCCTTAACTTTAAAATGGGGATACTAAAAGCACCTATCTTCTATATAGGCATTGTGAGGATCAAATGAGATAATAGTTGTAAAGTACTTTGCAAACCTTAATGCCCTCTGTGGGTACTAGTTATTATTATTATTATTAATTACATACAGAGCTATATTACACATGACAATATGATAAACACCATAAACAAAGTGCAAATGAGTGTTATAGGTTTTTAGCTTTCATATTTCTGGCAGATCCAAAGTTCACCAAAGTCCTTGAGTTTTGGTTTGGTGAATAATGATGCTGTTTTTAATAGAAATGGGATAGCCAGAAAGAAGGAAGGAGATGGCCAAAAAGGTCAAATGAGAAAAAGAGGAAGAGTAGGTGGTTTTTTTGTTGATTGAAAAATTATTAACTTAAAAAAAATGAATTCCAAACTTCCTCTGGTGAAGGAAAAGGCCAGTCACATGAGAAAACTCTGTTCATCTGAAAAGGGAAAATGGAAATGTGGAAATTCCACAAAAAGGAGAAGGAAGAAAATGTGGCTTGGATAAGTATAGTATTATCTCATCAATGATATCATGATATTAAAATCCAACTTTCATATTTTTGGCAGGTCCAAAGTTCACCAAAGTCCTTGAGCTTTGATTTGGTGAACAATGGAGCTGTTTTTAATAGAAGTGGGATAGCCAGAAGGAAGGAGATGGCCAGAAGGGTCAAATGAGATAATGTTTGTAAAGTGCTTCACAAACCTTAAAGTACTGTGTTAAAGCTAATTATTATTATAATACACAGCTATAATCCAAGTCACTATATGAAAAGTACTATAAAACAAAATCAGATGAGCTGTCTTTTTGACTAGGGGGATCAGATAAGGCTTCATGAAATAAGAAGCAATTGACCTAAGCCTTCAAGATGGTAGATAGTACATTCTCCTTCATACTTAATATAGCTAAAACTGAACTTCACCACCCTCTCTGCCTAAGCCTGCCCCTATTCCCAACTTCCCTATTTCTGCTAAAGGCATCCACATTTTATAGTTACTCAGGCTCAGAACCACAGAATCATACCCAACTCTTCTCTTGCCCTGACCTTTCCTTCCCCCTTCTTAATTTCCAATCATGCTAAGTTGTGCTAATTCTTCCTGTATTCACTCCCTTCTCTCAAGTCACACTGCTATGACCCAGTTAGACCCTAAGTACCCTTTGCTTAGGCCACTGGAATAGTCCCTTCATCAACTATCCCACTATCCCATTCCAAGTCTCCTCCTCATTTCTCTTCACAAAACTACCAAATGAATCTGCCTATTGAGTGTCTGATTTTGCCACTGCTTTGTTAGCAACCCTTCAGTCTCTCCCAATTGCTTACAGAATCAAACACAAACTTGTTAATTTTCTATAGGCTGGCTTCTAGTTGTGTATCCCTGTTCAACTCACTTAACCTCCGTGTAATTAGAATCTGCTCCCCAGGACTTTAAATCCCAGCATCCCTTTTCGTTTTTTTTTCTTTTCGTTCTCACATTACATCCTTACATTTTGGAGATAAAAGTTTTGTGTAGCTCTGCCCTGCTATCTCTTTTCCCCTGATCACAGCTGGGAAGTTTGCTTTACTCAGGCTTTTACTTTTGTCCTTTTATTTCTTCTACTTCAAGTGATTATTAATAAATCTTACAAAATATAATACTTGAAGTTATTGGATACTAATTTTAAGCTTACGCCTCTGTTTGTCTCCGTTTTCTCACCTATAAAATGGAGCTACATCCCAGGATTATTGTGATGATAAAATGAGATAATATTTTGCAAAATACTTAATACATTGTCTGGCACATAGTAGATGCTACATAGATAGATGTTCACTCTCGAGATTTATTTATCATCTCTGATAATATGATAAGGACAGTTTAGTTGATAAGGAAATAATGGACACTGAACATCTTTTAGCTCATGCTTCCAGCTCTGTCTCCAGGAGAATGGAGTTTATTATATATATTTCAAGACTCATTTCACACAAAAGAACCCCCCCCCCCGGGAAACTTTGCAGATGCGCAGAAGTTATAAATTATGTCTTATCAAAACACAAAAGGTCTCATTGGCTTCAGAACAGACCAAGGCCAAGGCTGAATTTTGACTGGGTTCTTATCAGAAAGCCAAGTTGGGGAATATTTTTCTCAGGGTTGAATTGCCCCTGCTAAGGTTTTGGCCTTGGCTATACCAGGCAGCTGCATTCCTGGCTAAAGGGGGAGTGTTAACCTTTTAAATGCTGGCCCACTAGGAACCTAAAGCTCTTCAATAAGGCCACAATACTTTTCAACAAGAAATCGCAAGGATCACAAAAGGGGTCAAAAGAGGAGTCTCAGATTTTTATCTATTTAAGACTCTGTTTCTCCTATTGGCTTCCCACAGTTCACTATTTTTATTATTTCTTTTCTGTACTTATCCACTCAAACTGAAGATTAGTTATTATAATTATTGACCATATATAATCTCTTATCTCTATGAATTCGTTAGACCACGTCTCATTCCTGGAACATGGTCTCTTCTCATCTTTACCTGTCATAATTCTTCTGTTCCTTATGTCCCAGCTCAGGTGCCATATTGATTTCCCCTGATGAAACTTCTTTTTTTCTGCAAGTTTTCTTATAGCAAAAGTCTGGACTTCTCTTTATTCTACCTTATCTCTCTTTTTAAAAACCCTTGCCTTCCATCTTAGAATCAATACTGTGTATTGATTCCAAGTCAGAGTAAGTAGGCAATGGGGGTTAAGTGATTTGCCCAGGGTCACATAGTTAAGAAGTGTCTGAGGTCAGATTTGAACCCAGCCTGGCTCTCAATCAACTGAGTCACCCAGCTGTCCCTTCTACCTTGTCTCTTAGTTATTTACATACATTCTATTTTCAGAATATTAGACTGTAAACTCCCTGAAGGCAATGACAGATTAGTGTTTATGTGAGAATTTATTCACCCTATTGGAAATGAGGGGATTTAATCCTGAATGATGTGAAAGAAGTGAGTTGATAAGTTTTTCTACCCTAGAGTCTAAAAATGTCTGGGGAATCTAGAGCTTGGTGATGAGGATGAATAAAGATTTAACTCTAAGCTTCCAAATGTGGTCATAAGATAATGAAACTCCTTTAGCCTGTTCCCTAAAAGAGAAAGAGCTGCAAGGGTAAGAGGTAGGAAGAGCCACAGGAATCCCAAGTGGAATGTTTGGGAGTTTTCCTTTGATCACATTCCCATGGTCAACGTCATTTGAATAAGAAAGAGATAAACTATTTCTTCTAGAAATTGAGAAAGCAGGAAGTTGCAGTGGGGCTGGCAACTGCTATGATGAGGACATTGTCAAATGCCACTCTTTTACATGACCTTTTGGGAATGATCCTATCACTTTAATAAGTCTAGTAACTGACACAGAGAAACTGATGGCTTCTGAAATGGCTACATATTTTTAAGTGGGTACACGGATGGATGGTCTGGGCCAAAAAGTTTCACCAGGATTCCAACCTCTTTTTTTAGTTCCCAGCCCAGTTTGATAAAATGGAAAAACAATCAAACTTAAAATCAGAATATCTGATACATATAAAATATCATCGAGTGGGCAGTTAGAAGGTTCAGCAGCTAGAGCACCAGGTCTGGAAACAGGAGGTCTTTGAGTTCAAAGCTGACCTCAGACACTTCCTAACTGTGTGACTCTGGGCAAGTCACTTAACCTCAATTGCCTTGTCCTTATTCTCTTCTGCTTTGGAACCAATGTGTCACTTCTTAAGGCAGAAGGTAAGAGTTTAAAAACAAAAACAAAAACAAAAAACATCATCTAGGGGCTCTAGTTGAGCATGCTGAGGGCCTGGAACATAGTAGGCCTATGATGGTGAACCTATGACACATGTGCCAAACACGGCATACAGAGACAGCTCTGTGGGCACTCTTGCACCCCTTCCCGCAGTTGCTTCCCTCCCCCTCTCCACCATGCTTCCCTGCCTCTCAGCACTTATTCCCTCCCCTGAGCTGAGTGCTCAGGCTATGCTCCTCCTTTTCTCCCTCCCCTATCTGGGACTAGGGGCTGCTGGGGGTTCTCCTCTCCTGTCACCTGGCCCAGCCCCACCCTCTAAAAGATCTCCACTTTCTTGGCTATTGTAGCTATTTCTTTCTATCTTATAGGGAACAAACTTCATAACTTCCAAATCCAGTATTACTGAGGGTATTTTTAAATTGTTAGAAGGCTAATAATCACCTGGAAACTGAATCAAAACCATGGAATGAATCCATCAATCAAGAAGCATTTATTATGCACCTATTGTATATGGAGGGAGAAAGAACATAGGATTGTGGATAGAGATCTCTCTTAGGGTTCTGACATGCCAAATACTGGCTGTGTGCCCTTGGGCTTCAGCTCTCAATCTCTAGGCAGTCTTTTAAAAACCTTTACCTTCCATCTTAGAATCAATAATAAGTATCAGTTCCAAGTCAGAAGAGTGGTAAGGGTTAGGCAATTGGGGTTAAGTGAACTTGCCCAGGGTTACACAAGTAGGAAGTTGTCTGAGACCAAATTTGAACCCAGGACTTCCCAATTCTAGACCTGGCTTTCTATTACAGAACCACCTAGGTGCCTCTTTAGACAATTCTCTAAGACTATAATTTATAGAACAGTTGCTGAACTTCATTGGTAAGAGTAGTTTTTTAAATAATATTTTATTTTTTCCAATAACATATAAAAAAATTTTAACATTCATTTAAAAAATTTTGAGTTCCAAATTCTCTGTCTCCTTCCCCTACTTTCTCCCTTAGATACTAAGTAGCTTTATATAGGTAATACATCTGCAAGCATACAAAACATTTCCATATTAGACATGTCATGAATGAAAACACAGACAAAAAATAGAAAATGTAGAAAAACAACATGCTTGATTTGCATTCAGACTCTTGGTTTTCTCTGGAGGTGAATAGTATTTTTCATGACAATTCAAAAATAGTTTTTTTGCAAGGAGTTCCCTAACCAAATTAACACAGGTCTACACTGACATAGGCAATTACCTAATAATGTAAACAGAAGGCTAAATGTTGTGCTCTCTCTTGTGATCATGGAGCAAGCAAGAGGATGAGAGGAGCAGGTAAATGGCGGGTCCCTTTAAAACAACTCAACTGGCGCGTGGCTTCATTTTTCTAAATGGCTTTCAATAAACCCTTTGAAACCATTATATTTTTAATTTTATCACTCTATATTAATTTTATTTCTTACACTAGGAGTAGGACATACAAATTTGAAGTGGTCCATGCCCATAAGAAGCTTGTATTCTAGTGCAAATGCGATTGGGATGAGTAATCCAACACTTTCAAAGATAAGTAAATATAGGACACAGATTTCTAAATAATATACAATGATTGGGGAAACACAAACAACTGATGGAATCAGGAAAGGCTTCTTCTTTTTTTTTTTTAAACCCTTACCTTCTGTCTTGGAGTCAGTACTGTGTGTTGGCTCCAAGGCAGGAGAGTGGTAAGGGTAGGCAATGGGGGTCAAGTGACTTGCCCAGGGTCACACAGCTGGGAAGTGTCTGAGGTTAGATTTGAACCTAGGACCTCCCATCTCTAGGTCTGACTCTCAATCCACTGAGGTACCCAGCTACCTCCTGGAAAGGCTTCTTCTTAAAAGTGGTAGGACTCAAGATGAACCTTGAAGGGAGAAAGGATTCCAAGAGATAGAGTAAGGAAGGGGAACACTCCAGAAACAAGGGACAGACTGTGTCTAGGCAGGAGCTGGACTACCTTGTATGAGGAACACGGAATTGTACTGCATAAAGTTCATGAGAGAAAACAATTGTAAAGAATTTCAAATGCCAAATGAGAAGGTCATATTTTATCTAAAAGCTGTGGGTGTGGGACAGCTACAAGGTTTAAGTGGATAGAGAGCCAGGTATAGAGAAGGGAAGTCCTAAGTTCAAATCTGGCCTCAGACATTTCCTAGCTGTGTGACCCTGGGCAAGTCATTTAACTCCCATTGCCTAGCCCTTACCACTCTTTTGCCCTGGAGCAAATAAACAGTATTGATTCTAAGACAGAAGATAAAGGCTTTTAAAAACAAATAAATAAAAGCAATGGGTGTGACTGGAGTTTCTTGAGCTTGGGAGAGACGGATATCAACAGTTTGAGCTGGTAGGACATTCCTTTTGATAGCTATTTAGAGGATGGGTTAGAAAGAGAACTGACCCTGGGGCAGAAGATCTCAGTTGGAACTCCTTTGCTACCTATCACTTGGGGGACCCTGGATAAAGGACCACATCTATGGGCTCCAAATTCCCACCTTGTCAGGAAGCAAGGGGAATGCTTAGGAAATGTAAAAAAACAGTTCTTTCAGTTGCTTCCAGGTGGGCTTCCTCTAGCCAACAATGCAGTGGTACCAGAATGAGGAATTTCTCATGAATTCTTTGACCTAAGATTCCTCTGGAGATTTGGGATGTCCAGGGGACCTGTCCCCATATCAATATGCTGAAAGCAGTTGCCAAAAAATTATCATTTCCCTTTAAATATAGACTGTTACATCCAGAGAAAGAAATGTAGGAGTAGAAATGCAGAAGAAAAACAATTGCTTGATCATATGGGTTGATGGGGATGTGATTGGGGATGTGATTGGGGATGTAGATGATCACCCTAGTACAAATATCAATAATATGGAAATAGGTCTTGATCAATGACTCACGTAAAACCCAGTGGAATTGCTCCTTGGCTACGGGAGGGGACTGGGAGGAAGGAAGGAAAAGAACATGAATCATGGAACCATGGAAAAATAGTATAAATTAAGTAAATAAACAAACAAATAAATAAAATTAAGCAAGTAAATAAATAAATAAATGTAGGCTATTATAAGGGCCTTACATTCTTCCATCTGAGGTTAATATATCCGGGGCTCAAATTTATTTTTAGCATCACACGTCAGTAAATCTATAATGGAAACTAGTAGAAAGATAGAACTAATCTGGCAAAAATTAATTTTAAAGCAAACTTCAATGGGTTTCATATATTTTGTTAAGTGACAGTTACCAATATTGAGCCCAAGTTACTGTCAAATAACTACTAGGTGTATATATATAGAATATACATATTTCATATATATATGAAAACTGAGGAAAAAACCCAAATGAGGCAAGATTGTAAAAGGAAGAAATTGTAAGAGAAACTAATAATGAAAAAAAGGAAAAGATCTGTCAACATTTACATAAAAGGCTATTTTCTCTTTCAGTGATCTGTACAAATTAATTTCAACTAAATGATTGTGTGAAGGAAATTATTGAGATTTTGCATATGTGGACAGAATTGAAGCTCTGGTGCCCCAAGTAGTCAACAGGAAAAGCCAGCCATTGAGGTAGGGGCAAATGAGGCAGGAGATAGGCTTGAGGTCCCCTGGGTAACCCCCTGAAAGGCCCAGATGATTTTAGCCAGTCTAGTGGTTGCAAGATAATACCTCAGAGTTGTTTTGATGTGTATTTCTTTGATTCTTTGATGTGTAATTTCTTTATTCTATAATGTTTTCATATGCTTATATGTAGTTTTGATCTCTTTATCTAAAAACTCTCTGTTCATATCCTTTGACCAATTTATCAATTGGGACATACCTAGGATTCTTATAAATTAGACAAAGTTCTCTACATATTTGGTATATGAGACTTCTATCTGAGAAACTGTCTATAAAATCTCACCTCCCACCCCCTCAGTTTTCTGTTTTCCTTCTAATCTTGGCTACATTCATTTTTTGTTGTTGTTGTTGTTGTTGTTGTTTGTTTGGTTTTGGTTTTTGGAGATAGATTTTAAATAATTAACTGAAGAGTATGTTTGCTTTTTTTTCTTGAGATTATTGGGAACTACTGAAGCTTATTGAGCAGGGGAGTGATATGGTCAGAAGGTACTTTAGGGACATTATTTTGGTAGCTGCTTAGTATATAGGTAGGGTAGAAGCTAAAAGTGGAGAAACCAGTTAGGAAGATATTACAACATCCCAAGCAAGAGGTGATAAAGATCTGAGCCAGGATCATTTCCTTGTACAGTTATTAATGTGCTATATGAGGAAGTGAGAATAGTACTGAAGTAAACAGAGACGGGAAGAACAATTGGACTGGACCAAATACAGACAAAGGATATCTGTGTTGGAGGCAGAACAATTTTGAGGACATTAAGGAATTGAGTTGGTGTATTTGAAAGAGAAAATCACAGAATATTATTACTACCAAAAAGAAGTGATCAAACTCAAATAGAACTGGAGCTAGGTATATCACTTAGAAAATCTCAAATTAGTATTATCTATGTTTTATTATATATACTTTTATTATTATAGTATAATACACTTATATTTTATAATATAATATAATTATTTATATCATATAAATATTATATATTTTTATCTATTTTGTTAAATATTTCCTGACTACAGTTTTATCTGGATATTAGTTCTTATTAACTCATTTGTCTATATTCTCATTTCTACTAAATCCACATGTATAACAAGGGCATCTTTGGTGGGAAAGGGGAACAGAGATGCTTTTGCAAATCGTATTTTATTTTGGATCACTACTTTCTCATAACAGACTAAATAATGCAGAACCTGCAAGATCCCACTGTGTTTATTGCTTATTGGCTATCAATTAGCATTTAATTTGGTAGAGAAAAATGTACCTGTTTGGGCTCTCCTTCAGAAAGATGTCTCTAATGCTGATAATATGATCATATAAAATTCCCAGATAGATTCAACAATGAATCAAGCACGCAACAAACACTTATAAAATGCCATCAGGCATAGATAAAGAGAGAAAAAGACAAAAATGGGACAATCCCTTCCTTAAAGAAGTTTGTATTCTATCTCCGAAGTGTTATGGCAGGGTGAATAGAGTGTTGGATGTGTGTTCAGGAAGACCTGTATCCAAATCCTGCCTTTTTTTTTTTTTTAAACCCTTACCTTCCATCTTGGAGCCAATACACAGTAAAGGCAGAAGAGTGGTAAGGGTAGGCAATGGGGGTCAAGTGACTTGCCCAGGGTCACACAGCTGGGAAGTGTCTGAGGCTGGATTTGAACCTAGGACCTCCTAGGAGTCTCTAGGCCTTGCTCTCAGTCCACTGAGCCACCCAGTTGCCCCCCAAATCCTGCTTTTTGAACTTACTAAATGACCCTGAGGAATTCACTAACTTCTCTGAGCCTCAGTTTTCTTTTTTATAAAAAAACAGGAGTGCTGGGCAAGATAGTTATGATGACATCTATATAAAATAAATTCATGGTAATTTTCTTTTTGAGGTGAGGAGGAGGGGATAGGAATCAGTGACAGAGGACACTGGGCAAGGCCTCATGGAAAAGGTAGTGTTTGAATTGAGCTTTTAAGGAGAGTAGTGGTTTGGGGAGTCAGCAGAGATCACTTTGATCAGTGGAGTGGTTTGCCATTTCCTTTTCCAGCTTATTTTATAGCTGAGGGACTGAGGCAAACAGGGTAAATTGACTTGCCCAGGGTCACACAGCTAGTAAGTATCTGAAGCCAAATTTGAACTCATGAAGAGTAGTATTCCTGACTTCAGGCCTAGGCCTGATATTCCACCCTCTCTGCCCCATAGCTGCCTGTTGAACATAGAACTACAAAGATAATGGCTCAATAATACTTTAATAATTAATGTCAAGTGAGACTTAAAACACAGTTTGCTTTCTAAGTGTGTTGACCTTTATAATGGAGGATGTCTTGTCTATGTATCCAATGGAAGAAGGATTTTTTGGGAGTGAAGCTCTCTAGATATTCTTGTTAGCAATGATATTACCCGAAACTCTAGAATATTACAGACCCACATGGAAAGAGACATGGCGAATGCAGGTCATGTGCAGCATCATTTTAGTGCTCCAGATGTGGCATGAGTGATAGAGGAAAAAGAAGATGCACTAGTCATGTGGTTCAAGTCAGATTCATTGATTAATGGATGATTTGAATCCCTTATTTAGGTCTTCAAAGGGTACAAAAATCCAGAGTAGATTCTTAATTTTTTTTTTTTTTGACATGGGCCCCATTGGTAATCCAGTGAAGCCTATGGACTCTTCCTCAGAAAAAAAAAATTACAAGCATAAAATAAAACACGTAGAATTACAAAGTAAACCAATTACATTGAAATACATTTATCAAAATATTTTAAAAATACTAAGTTCACCTAACTCAGGTTAAGAACCTCTGACCTTTTAAAGGAAGCTCTTCCTCACCCTAAGTTCCTCCTTTGTGGAGAACTTATAGAATGTGAATAAGAATTACACAGGATGAGAAGTCAGGGATGGGTCATCACTTGTGGAAATGCCTTCATTAATGAGATTACAAATTTAAAATGGGATCAAAATCACACTTCAGGTATTGAAATGTTACAAACAAAAGTCCATGTTTTTAACACCTACATTTTTCCACTGAGGCTAGGTGGCTAAATTAAAAAACCAAACACTTGTCTGGGCTCCTGTGTTCTTTCAAGTCTTTCCAAGTAGCTCTCCCTCAAATTACCGAGATGAAAGCACCTGTTTTTATTATTTATTTATTTATTTGTTTTTCTTTTAAACCCTTAACTTCTGTGTATTGACTTATAGGTGGAAGAGTGGTAAGGGTGGGCAATGGGGGTCAAGTGACTTGCCCAGGGTCACACAGCTGGGAAGTGTCTGAGGCTGGATCTGAACCCAGGACCTCCCGTCTCTAGGCCTGACTCTCAATCCACTGAGCTACCCAGCTGTCCCCCAGAAAGCACCTGTTTTTGATGAGCAAGAATGACAAGAGCCCTGTTAGTTGTCTCCAGCAACCTGGACCTGAGCTTTTGAACATTTGTATGCAGTTTGTTTGTAATAAAAATGGAAACTGTAATCTTATTTTTTAATGGAAAATTTAATAAATTAATTTAAAATATTTCCCCATGGTTACATGATTCATGTTCTTTCTCTCCCCTCTTCCCCACCTCCCATAGTCAATGAGCAATTCCGCTGGATTTTATGTGTGTCATTGATCAAGATCTATTTCCATAGTATTAGTATTTGCACTAGGGTGATCGTTTAGAGTCTACATCCCCAATCATATCCCCATCAACCCATGTGATCAAGCAGTTGTTTTTCTTCTGTTTCTGCTCCCAGAGTTCTTCCTCTGAATGTGGATAATGAAAGTGTAATCTTAAAAAAAAAAAAAAAGTCAGTCTTTACTCCTAAGGCATTCTATTAAAAGAATATAAAATGTAAACAGCTAAATACAAAATCATTTGAGAAAGGAGGGAGAGCACGGACTACTCAGGAAAGGCTTCCTGTAGGAGGTGGCACCTGAAGAAAGTTAAGAATTCTTAGAGGGCAGCTGGGTAGCTCAGTGGATTGAGAGCCAGGCCTAGAGACAGGAGGTCCTAGGTTCAAACCTGGCCTCAGCCACTTCCCAGCTGTGTGACCCTGGGCAGGTCACTTGACCCCCATTGCCCACCCTTACCAATCTTCCACCTATGAGACAATACACCGAAAGTACAAGGGTTTAAAAAAAAAAAAGAATTCTTAGAGGCAGAAGTGAGGAAGGAATGCATTTAGGTATGTGGAACAAATAGGGTGAAGGTGAGGAAGTGGTAATTGGAAAAGCAATCTGTGGAACAGTAAGGAAGCTAACTTGACTGATAACAGTCATACAGAAGTGAATTTTAGAATCTGACAAAGCCCTTTCCTTACAGTAGCTCGGAATTGTATGTAGATTAGGATTCCCATTTTACAGAGGAGGAAATTAAAATTAATCTCACTTAATTGACTTGGCTTAGTTGATTTGACTTAAGTCACTTGCTCAAGGTCACAACAGCTATTGAAATGAGTACTTGAATCCAGGCCTCCCAACACTAGGCACAGTGATCTTACTATTATAAAAGACTCCTCTATTATTTAAGATAACATGATTAGATTGAAGAACAAAAAGAAAGAGAAACCCAATGAAAATCAGCTGGGCCACTTTCAGCTTTCCCATAATGATTCTCTTGATGTAAGCAAGGTGAAATGAGAATTAGTTCTCCTTTAAACTCTGGTAGGTGGGTGACTTTGCTTCTCAAAATGAGGAAACTAAAAAGACCCTTCTGAATCAAAAGATAAGTGATCCAAAAATCCAGAGGGAATCCCCCACCTCCAACAGGTATCAACATTTCAGTAAAAAGATTAAGTATTTGAGGACACACAAAGAGGGCTGGCTAGCCAAGGGGAAGGGAGATAGCAGTGACTCAGGATATAGTCAAGAACCTTGTGGTTTCATGGGTTTTTGAGGAGGAAGTCAGTAGATTTTACAGAGAAGTTGCAAGAAATGTATGCGGGAGCTGGAAGGAAGCAAAGAGACCAAAGAAGATCTGGGGTAGATGAAGGGAAGTTTCATAGATTCTAGGACTCAATGGAATATCTGCTGGAGTCATTTGGAGGTCATTTTTTCCCAACAACCCTCACTTTCTGGATGGGGAAATTGAAGCCCAGAGAACTTAAGTGATTTGTCCAAGATCCCACAGGGACTGATTAGCAGAGATATGACTGGAACCCAGATCCTCAGATATTAAATCTGGTAGTTATAATTCCATTGTAGTTGGCTGAATTGGGAGAAAGATTTCCTTTTGGGTGTTCATCCTCCACCTGTTATTCAGAAACCTCATTAATTATTACTACTAATAGTGATTCTCTCTATTTAACAAATAATCGTGATTAATAATGACGCCTTATATTTATATAATCCGTTAATGTTTTCAAAGTGCTTTTGTCTAAATTTTCTTGGTTTGATCCTCTGTGGGGTAGTTTGGGGCAAAGTATGCGTGTAAGGAAAGCACCACCATGCTCAGAAACTCCAGAGCAGGAAAACTGCATCAAACCCTCTTGACTTTTGAGAAATGCAAGAGTTAACCTTTGAAAAGATCTTTCTGGTATATATCTGGTCGGGTAAGAACAAAAAGTTCCATCTCTGGAAAGGTACTGTGCGTGTAGATACCAGTTATGACCTCCTCCCACTCATTCTCCCCAGGTCTACTCCAGGAAGTATATGGTGAGCCGAGCAAGAGATTAGGAAGAAGTTCTTCATTCATAGATGTGCTTTTGGTTTTTTCCAAGAGTTCAAAATCTCCCCCACTCCCACCCTCTGTCCAGTGCTCAGAGGAACTAAGAAAGTTAAAGGCTATATGCCCCTAGCAGAGGAGAGCCACATCAATTTCTTATCCTCTTGGTATCTGAAAAGGTGCCTAGCATTCATGGAGAAGTGTTGATCTGTAAGGGCCTTCAGAAGTCATCTAGTCCAAACTCTTTATTTTATAGATAAGCAAGCAAGCAATAAACATTTATTAAGAGCTTATCAGGGACACCTAGGTGGCTCAGTGGTTTAAGAGCCAGACCTAGAGATGGGAGGTCCTAGGTTCAAATCTGGCCTCAGACACTTTCTAGCTGTGTGACCCTGGGCAAGTCACTTAACACTCATTGCCTAGCCCTTACTGCTCTTCTGTCTTGGAACTAATATGCAGTATTGACTCCAAGATGGAAGGTAAGAACTAAAAATAAACAAACAAACAAATAAATGAATAAAAGAACCTATCATATGCTACAGGGTCTAGACACTATGCTGGGGGATACAAAAAAAAGTCAAAAGACAATCCCTGCCTTCAAGGAATTTACAATCTCACAGTTATAATGAATTATAGATTTAGGTGGTCCTTAGAGACTAGCACAACCACCTAATTTTTACAGATGAGGAAACTGAGGTCCAGAGTAGTGAATTAACTTGCCCAATGGCATACTGTTAGTAAGTAGCAGAGCTGTGATTCAAATCCAAGTCTTAGGACTAAATTCATCTGCCTTTCTCTAAAATGCTACGTTAACTTACCTCCCTTTAGTCTGACTTTATTTTTTTTTTAGTAATATTTTACTATTTCCCCCAATTACATTTAGAAACAAATTTTAACATGCATTTTCTCACATTTTGAATATTAAATTCTCTTCTTCCCTTCTCCCTGAGACAGAGAGCAATTTTATGTAGATTATATATATGCTATCATGCAATATCTTTTTCTGTATTCCTCATGTTGTTGAAGAAGACATATATCACTAAAAAAAACTCATGAAGAAAATGAAGTGAAAAATGGGTATGCTTTGATCTGCATTTAGACTTCATCAATTTTTTTTTTTTTTTTGTGTGTGTGTGTGTGTGGTATAAGAGCATCTTTCATTATGAGCCCTTTGGAGTTATTTTGGATGACTGTGTTGTTAAAAATAGCTGTGTTCTGGGGGCAGCTAGGTGGAATGGGTTGAGAGCCAGCCTAGAGATGGGAGATCCTTGGGTTCAAAACTGGCCTCACGCACTTTTTTTTTTAAAACCCTTAACTTCTGTGTATTGGCTCCTTGGTGGAAGAGTGGTAAGGGTGGGCAATGGGGGTCAAGTGACTTGCCCAGGGTCACACAGCTGGGAAGTGTCTGAGGCCAGATTTGAACCTAGGACCTCCCGTCTCTAGGCCTGACTCTCAATCCACTGAGCTACCCAGCTGCCCTTCCTCACACACTTTTTAGCTGTGTGACCCTGGGCAAGTTAACCCCTGTTACCTAGCCCAGTTTATTGCTCTTCTGCCTTAGAACCAAAATACAGTATTGATTCTAAGGTAAGGGTTTTTTTTTTTTTTTTAATAGCTGTGTCTCTTACTTTATTTTTAAATTTTATTTTGAAAATGTTCTTATTTTTATTAATGTCTTTTGCTTTTATACCAAATTCATTTCTTAATCTATTCTTCCATGTCCTTTGAGCTATAGTTCCCCTTTAAATCAATGATTTATTATAATCATTAGATTTTAAGCTCCTTGAAGGCAGGGACTCTCTTTTGTCTTTTTTTTTTTTTTTGGTATCCCTATCACTTGGCACCGTACCTAAACCCTATAGCACATAGTATGTGCTTAATACATGTTTATCACTTACTCAATCTGTAAAATATAGAGTTTGGGCTAGAAGTTTTATGAAGGCCCTTAGAACTTTAATAAATTTATGGCAAGTATTTGTCTTTTCCAGAGAGCAATCCCTATAAGAAAGATGAACAAAGAGGGAAAAAGTGGAATTACTTGTTGGCTACTGGGATGAGGTATGGGACGAAGGGAAAAATCATGAATCATGTAACCATGGAAAAAATATTCTAAATTAATTAATTAAATAAAAATTTTCAATTAAAAAAAAACAACAGAACAAAGAGGGAAAAAACCCATTAAGCAAAATTAACCAAGCATACAAAGCAATGATGTGCAACGGGAAGGATGCTGGGTTGTAGAGTCAGAAGAATGACATTAAAGCCCAGACCTGGTTCAAATGTCAACCCTACTCCTTGCTACCTGTGTAACCTGGGGCAAGTCTGTTTAATCTCTACAGACCTCAGTTTCCCCATCTGTAAAATGAGGGGATTGTGCTAGATGACTTCTAAGGCATATCCCACCTCTATGGATTCTATATTGAACCATGCTAGCCAACATTATATGTAATATTCTATTTTCACAGATCATGAAGGGAGGAAAGAGTGTTTTCTAATCTTTTTCAAAAGCTGTGCTTGAAATCATCACACATACATAATGTTCAGTTCACTTTTTTTTTTTAAACCTTTACCTTCTGCTTTGGAATCAATACTGTGTATTGGTTTGAAGGCTGAAGAGTGGTAAGGGCTAGGCAATGGGGTTAAGTGACTTGTCCAGGGTCACACAGCTGGGAAGTGTCTGAGGCCACATTTGAACCCAGCATTTCTGGGTCCGAATCTCAATCCACTGAGCTACCCAGCTGCCCCCTCAGTCTTGGTTCTACTTCACTTTGTATTATTTATGTCTTCCACAGCTTCTTTGAAGCTTCATATTTGTTATTAATTTGGATAAAAATTTCAATAAATATCTTTCATTTTTAGTGTTATTCAGTCTTTCAATCATGTCCAACTCTTCACAACTCCATGGACAAGGTTTCTTGGCAAAGAAACTGGAATAGTTTACCATTTCTTTCTCCAGTGTTTCCCCATTTTAAATTGAGGAACTGAGACAAATAAGGGTCACACAGCTAGTGTAGGAGGCCAGATTTTCTCTGTACTACCTAGCTGCCCTCATCTTTTATTTCATTTATTCATTTGTAAAACCCTTACCTTTTATCTCAATATCAGTACTGAGATAGAAGAGTGATTTGCCCAGGGTCACACAGCTAGGAAGTCTCTTAGGGAAGATTTTCACTGTCCTACCTAGATGTCCCCATCTTTTATTTTACTCATTTATTTATTTAAAAAACCCTTACCTTCTATCGTTTTTTTTAACCCTTACCTTCCATATTAGAATCAATACTGTGTATTGGTTCTAAGGCAGAATAGTGGTAAGGGTTAGGCAGTGGGGGTTAAGTGACTTGCCCAGGGTCACACAGCTAGGAAGTGTTTGAGGTCAGATTTGAACCTAGGACCTCCCATATCTGGATCTGGCTCTCAATCCACTGAGCCACCCAGCTGCCCCCTACTTTCTATCTTAATATCAATTCTGAGACAGAAGAGTGTAAGAGGTAGACAGTTGGAGTGAAGTGACTTGGCCAGGGTCACACAGCTAGGAAATGTCTGAGGTCAAATTTGAACCCAGGACCTCCCGACTCTAGGCCTGGTACTCTATCCATTATGCAACCCAGCTGCTCCACTCCCCCATCTTTTATTTTTACATTGACTAATTTTTTCCCTATAACTTTCTTCTTCCTCCCTCCCAGAGAGCTATCCTATATCACAGAGATTTTTTTAACAAAGATTTTTTAAAGATAGAATAATAAGAGGAAAAAGAAAAAAAAATTAGCAAAACCAATCAACACCTTGTAAAATCTGACAACATATGCAAGATTTACCCTCCTTACTCCCCTTACCCCCATGCATGAATCACCATTTGTGCAAAAGAGAGGGACAAGGGATTTTCTCATATCTCCTCTTTCAGGACCTACTTTGTTCTTTGTCATTTCCCAGCATTCATCTTTGATGGTTATAGGATGGTTGCTTTTTCTTATTTACATTGTTGTCAGCACTGTGGGCATATTATTTTTCTTGACTTTACTTACTTCACTTTGCATCATTTCACAGAAGGCTTTTCAGGTTTCTCTGTATTCATCATATTCACCATTTTTATAGCATGGTGTGTAAGTGGAAATTTTGAATCCTTTAGACTTCATCTCCCAGAATTCTTCCCTTACCCCAAAATTCCCTTTTCCTTTCTGTTTACATGCGTCTTTTACGTGATTGTATATAAGTTTTGGGTAATGCCTCTCTCACTCTCTCTCTTCCATGTGAGTGGTGTGCGCTCTCTGTTTCCTCTAGCTCTCTAGTTAAATATTAATAAATCTTTATAAATATTATATCTTGGAAATATTGAATATTAATTATTAAATCTACAATGGTAATATTCCATTATATTTGTGGACCCCAACTTTTTAGCCATTCTCCAATGAGTGTCTTTGATGAGTATCATCTTTGTTTCCTATTCTTTACTACCACAAAAGGTGCTGCTATGTATATTTTGGAGGAATGGGATTTCTTTTAAAATGTCTTTGACCTTGTTGGGGTATAGGTTAGTGGTAGAAGCTTTCAGTATAAGGGCATGGCTATTTTAATCATTTTCTTAGCATAATTCTAAAATGTGCTTATATTTACCAGTCCTTCCAACATTGACTAATAAATGCCTTTTATCGTTTTTGACAATTTGCTGAGTATGAAGAAAAACCTCCAAGTGGTTTTGATGCCATTTTTCTATTAGTGATCGAGAACAATTTTTCATACTTTTATTAGTTTACAACTCTTCTTTGGAGAACTTTTTTCCCCAATATTTTTTGAACATGTTTAGGAAATATGTTTGATATCTGTTCTGTAATGAACAATGAACAAGTGAAGTCCCCTTTGATTGGGTTTCAAAGCCCATTAAGTGGACTTCCACGTGAGAGTTTCCCCATTAGCAGAAGGCAATCCTGACATGGCAGATTCAATCTCTCCTTTTAGGTGTGACCAAATTTCTTTAGTGTGTGTGTGTGTGTGTGTGTGTGTGTGTGTGTGTGTGTGTGTGTACAAGGAGGGGGAAGTCTTTGGGAAGGAGAATATTCAGGGTGACATTTTGGAGACAGAATATTACTAATCCACTGAACAAAAAATCTTTATGATCCTGATGTCATGACATCAAGGGGGTTTCCTTTGTACTTTTCATTCACTTGCCCCTAAAGTCTAGTCCTCAGTCATGATTTTGATCAGTGGAAATGTTCACCTGTCAGCAAGCATTCTGGCCTAGCTCTATGGTGATCTGTTGCTCCAAGTAGGTTCTTCTTTCCTTTGCATCTTTGAATTCATTAATATTACACATTTTCCATAAGCCAGAAGAGTGATGAACAATTCTCAAAGGCTCCAACTACTCCATCCTTGGGCTTTTTGCTAAATGTGTTCTCTGGAAACATCACTGGGACAAACATCTGGGTTTTCTGGGTGCAGTGAAGAATGTTCTTCTGTCATCAGATACATTTCTATGAAATTTGTAAATGGAAGGAGAAAAGCACATTATAATACAATATCTCCTGGCTATAAACTTTACAGAACCAATTAAAGTAAAGAGATTTATATCTCCTTGTATAGTGAAATAGGCAAGTGGATCAAACTGGGACTAGACAGGGATTAAACACAATTGGGAACACATCCACACCCCACAAGGGAAAGGAATGAATGGATACACTAAATAAACCACACAGGGGATTTGGGGAATGGCTGATGACAGAGAAATACACTAGGCTGGGAAACTGACAGCTGGCAGTTTAACTACCCACAAAATTAATCAGGGATAACAAAATAACTTATTGTGGGTTCTATTGGTATAGAGGAGAACAACAGGAAGTATATGAAACAAGTTTAATGTTGTTAAGGAAGGGAAAGAGGGTGAGGTTTTGTCTAACTATTAGGGAAGTACCAACTGTCAAGGCAACACTAGCTGAAGCTGGAGAAGGTTGGGAGATTGGGATTCTCACAACATTGGTCCAAGTTGATCCTTAGATGAATACAGGACACAGGAACCAAATCCTTGCTCAGCCAATAAATCCAGTAAGGCACTAGGGAGCTCAAGGCTATCTGCTAGTTGTCCACCAACTGCAGATTTGTAACCTTAGTTTAACCTAGGCTATTTTGCTCTATGGTCTCTCCTATCTTCTTCACAAATCCCCAAATCCACAGGTTGTAGAGACTCAGCTGACTGGATAACAGCTTCACATTCCTCCTTCCAGCACAGCCAAGTTCACTCTCTCAACTCAAACCTCTCTCTGCATTCCATATTAGAATGTCCATAAACCTAGCCACGGTTTTTGCTTTGGGCTGTCTGCTTCCTAAAAGCACTATTTAAATGTTAGTTGCTATTATTATGTGATATTGTAATTAAAACATATCAGCTGCGACAATTAGATTGAATCCTAAATTGAATTTATAAAGTAACTTTAAACCTTCTGAAGTCTTATTTTTTTTGTTAGCTAAATTGTTCATTTATGCCACAGTTAATTATGCCACATTTCATACCCTTTCAGTAGCTAAACTGTTCATAGCTTATCTAAAAATTGTATTAATTATTCATTCATTTATTTATAACCCTCACCTTCCACTTTATTTTTATTTTTCTTTAAATTTATTTATTTGTTTATTTATATTTTATTTTACAT
>NC_058132.1:342810760-342868461 GCF_016433145.1 Gracilinanus agilis | reverse complement strand
ATTCATTTATTTATAACCCTCACCTTCCACTTTATTTTTATTTTTCTTTAAATTTATTTATTTATGTTTATTTATATTTTATTTTACATATAGATAATATATTATATATATAAAATATAATATTTTATCATATTTATTTAATTATATTTATTTTAAAAATGAAAAAATAAAGCTCCATGATTCATGTTCCTGAAGCTTTATTTTTTTTTTTTAAACAACTTAGTGAGATAGATAGGGTAGACGTTAATCCAACCGACCTTACAGAGGAAGAGATCAGAGTCAGAGACTTGAAGTGACTTAGCCAATATTCCACAGCTAGGAAGAGGCAGATGATGGAGAATTTGCCCTTAGTCCTTGTTAGCTTTAACTCTAGATCTCTTCATTACACAGAGGTTCCCTGTCTTGAGATTTATACTGGCCAGCTTGGATGTAGGACACAATAAACTATATCTCTCCCAAACAGTTCCCATTGGAACATTCTAACCCTCTGCATGTGATCAGTAGAGCTGGCAAGTAAGAACTACAAGACATGGGAACTAGAAGAGGGCAACTTCTCTGGCATGGTAAGACAGCTGCTCCTATTGTTCTGTCATGTGCAAGAAGGGTCATGAGATTGCTCCAAGGGAGACTTGGTGGTAAGAGTGTTGGAATTTTGATTAAGGTTCATAAGAGTGATTCAGATAAAGACTGCTACTGGCATTGGCTGAAGCCAACTTAAACATGGATGCTTCAATTTGAAAAGAGACTTTGGGGCAGCTAGGTGGCACAGTGGGTAGAATGTCAGGCCTGGAGTTGGGAGGACCTGAGTTCAAATTTGACCTCAGAGACTTCCTAGCTGTGTGACCCTGGGCAAATTACTTAACCCCAATTGCCTAGCCCTTACCACTCTTCTGTCTTATACTGACCTAAGACTGAAGGGAAAAGAAGAGAAGAGAAGAGAAGAGAAGAGAAGAGAAGAGAAGAGAAGAGAAGAGAAGAGAAGAGAGAGGAGATAGCATAAGGTTATCTTGGAGGCTAAAAAGGACAAGGAAAGAGAATTTACCTTCAGCCTCCTTCTTGTTCTGGAGTTCTTGACCTTCCTTTATCTTCAGTAACCAGTGCCCTCAGGCTGGTCAGGATTATCCACTGCAGCCGAGACTTCATCCACACAGAATATTAGAAATCCTTGTAGGATCATAGGGTTAATCATAGTTCGTACCTCATGTGGCTCTTGGGAGGATCATATGTTATATAAATGTAACAGGTTTTATTATCCTAGATTTAGAGCTGGAAGGGACCTGATAGGTCATCTAGCCCAAATTGTTCTTCTGAAAGATGAGGAAAGTGAAGCTCAAATAGTTTGAGTGAAAAAACCACATAGAAAGTAAAAGTAGAAACAGGATTTGAACTTGGGTCCTCTGACTCAAAATCTAGTACTTTTTTTTTTTTTTTGGTCCCACATTGCTTCCCTAGGTGAGAAACAGAGACCCAGAAAGATGAGTTAACTTGCTAGGATCACACAGCTACTTCATCTCTTCCTCAAACCTTTCTCTGTCCACTACTCCTGTCAAAAACCTGTCAAGGTGCCTTTTCCTAAAGACGTGGGTGACTTGATAATCTTGTTGCTGTAGTACATATAATGAATGCGGGTGAGTTAATAGAATATATTTTGCCCAGCAGAAAAACATTTGCAATTGAAAAAGGGCTTAAGGGACTAAACTATTATATATAATGAGTACCAGCAAATTGATATATTATTCCTTCCAGATAAAGCATTTGCTGTGTAATAAAGGCTTGAGGGACAGAAATATTATATATGAGTATCAGTGAGTTGATACATTATCCCAAGCAGTTGAAACATTTTCTATTTAATAAGGGGTTTAAGAGAATGATTGAGATGAGGACCACTTCAGGCACTGATGCTAACAGGACCCAGAGATGGTTTCCTTGAGAGGGATGGAGAGAACCTTTCTGAACTTCTCAAATCTTATTACCTAAGCAGCTTTTTGCTCTGACTACTTGTAGGTCTAGACTACTCTTGCAGGATTAAAGATAAACTGATAACCTGCTATGGGAAGACCAAGCAGGTTTGTTTGTCTTAATCTTGATCCTCTAGGCCAACTCCCTTTTTTGCCATTGTTTTTTAGCTGTTTTCTGTCATGTTAGGCTCTTCAATACCTTATTTGGGCCACAGGGTACTTACCAGGTGTGAGTTCCTGGGCTGAAGAGGTTTCTGGGACATAAAGGGGAAGTCCCAGAGGGCAGCCAGCCATAAGATAAAGAGATAGCTTCTGGGAGATCTTCTTAAATGCAGTTTCTGGGATGACTTTCTCCCTAGAGGCAAGATGTTGTGGGAGGGGATGGGGACCCGATTTAGGAGTGGCTTATTATGGGAATCCATGAATGAATGTTAAGCAGGATGTTCCTAGTCATTTCTTTTTCTATGCTCTTTAAATAAATGCCTTTTGCTTTGAACTCAGCTTAGTGCTCTTGTGGGTCTAATAAAAGGAAACCTCAGAGGAAACTTCTGAACGTAGGTTTTGAACAGATCTTGATCCTGTATATGCCATGAACCTGTAGTAATTACCTAATAACAGCCAAAAGTTGAATCACTTTGTTTTATGCAAGATTTTACTTGCAATGATCATATAAGTCAGCACAGGACTATTATACCCATTTTACAGATGAGGAAATGGAGTGTCTGAGAGGTTAAGTGATTTGCCCATGATCCAAAAGCCAGGAAGGATCAGAGTTAAGATTCAAACCCAGATCTCTTGACTCTGAATCTACACTTTCCACCACACCATGCTGCTCTTTGTATTCCAGAGGCAGGTGGGGATAATGGAAAAGGTACAGAATTTGAAGTTAAGAGAGATCTCAGTTCAAGTCCCACCTCTGATACTTATTACATAGACCAACCAAGGCCTGAACTTTTTTGGGTTCAGTTTCCCTCCCTGGTTAGATTTGTCACTGGGGTCCCTTCCAACTTTATGTCTGTAACTTTTAATTCCTACCATCTAGAGTTGTTTGGAAAATCAAATGAGATCATTTGTGTAAAGCATTTTGTCTCACATAAAGTAATTAATCAATAAGCATTTACTAAGGGCTTACTCTATGCCAGGCAACACAGCTAGGTAGTTCAGTGCATAGAGTACCAAGCCTGGAGTCCAGAGATTAGTCTTCCCGAATTCAAATTTGGCCTCAGTCACTTACTAGCTGTGTGGCAAATTACTTACCCCTCTTAGCCTCAGTTTCTTCATCTGTAAAATGAGCTGGGGAAGGAAATGACAAACTACTCCAGTATCCTTGCCAAGAAAACCCCAAATGGGGTCACAAAGAGTGGGACACAACTGAAAAATGATTGAACAACAACAATATGTCAGGTACTGTTAGTAATCAGTCAGTCAAAAAACACACATTTATTTACAAAACACTTTCTATGTACTGGGGAAGCTTACTTTATTTTCTTTCTTTCTTTTTTTTTTTTTAAACCCTTCCCTTCCATCTTGGAATCAATCCTGTGTATTGGTTCCAAGGCAGAAAAGCAATGAGGACCTAGGCTTTCCTTGGTGAAGTTGTAGAGCTGGCATTGGGGGAGCTGCTCTGTTCCTCCACTTCCCAGTGCCTGAGGACATTTTGTTGAGGACCACCCCTCAACAAAACAAGCACTTTCTCCCTCAACTTTCTCTGGTAATCAGAGGCTCTCTGACAGCAGGAATTTGCCCTCTGGGCACTTGAACTGGGAAAAGTTTCAACAACCCTGGCTTAGGCAATGGGGGTTAAGTGACTTGCCCAAGACCCCGCAGCTAGGGAATGTCTGAGGCCACGTTTGAACCCAGGACCTTCCTTCTCCAGGCCAGACTGTCTATCCACTGAGCTACATAGCTGCCACTGTAAACTTACTTTCTTATGGAAGACAACATATAGAAGGGAGCAGAAAAGGTGGGAGCTGTAGAGCAGAAATGAGCAGATGGCTGGTCCGTATGCCCTCTTTAAAAAAGGTCCTGGCAGGAGTCCATTGCCCTCCAATCAGAGGGAGGGATTCCAGACCAGAAGGTACCTCCAAAGTTTCAGTTTCAGGACTGAAGTGATCTCCCAGTTTGGAGAGGTTTATGGAACCTTAAGAAGACTAGAGGAGATCTGCCAGGTGTGAAAATAATGAATATAAAGTATTCATTTATATTAGGAATACAAAGACAAAGATGAAATATTCCACATCCTCAAGATATTACATTTTATCAGGAGTGTGTGAACATATATGTAAATAAGAATATGTAAAATGTAAGGTAAAATTTGAGAAGGGGACATTAAGAAGTGGCGTGGGAAATCAGGAAAGAGAGAAAGAAATAAGCATTTATTAAGCATCAGGTATTAGACTAAGTGTTTTACAAATATTATCCCATTTGATCTTTAGGACAATCCCAGAACTATTTCCTTTTAAAGTTGAGGAAACTGGCAGATAGTGTCTGAGGGCAGGATTTGAACTTAGGTCTTCCTGACTCCAGGTCCATAGTTCTATTTACTGTACTATCTAGCTGCCTTTGAAGTCTCAGAAAAGGCATCAGAGAGAAGATTTGACTTGAGCAAAGTTTCTAAGGGAACAAAGGATTCTAAAAGGCAGAGAGGAGAGGTGGAAAGGTATTTCCAGTATGGACAGCCAACAAAACATCATATTAATGTTATTTTGGACTTACTGTGACAATGATGGCTAGAATACAGAATGTTTTGGCTCATCCTGCCTGTGACACTGATTCGTGGTAGGGCTTTGAGTAAGTCCCTTAGCCTGTGTTTGCCTTAGTTTCCTCAGCCGTCAAATGGGGATAATAGCATCACCTATCTCCCAGGGTCATTGTGAGGATAAAATAAAATAATATTTGCAAAGCTCTTTGCAAACTTTAAAGTGTTAAATGCTATTATTTCAGTTGCTATTATGACCTACCTCTCAGGAGGCTCAAACATAAAGACCTTTGTAAATAGTAAAGACATATATAAGCATCAGATATTAGCCCTTCTGGTAGAATATAAGCCTCCTGAGGGCAGGGATTATTGCATTTTTCTTTTTCTTGTAGTTCAGTCATTTCAGTTCTGTCTGACTGTAACTATCTGGGGTTTTCCTGGCAAAGATACTGCAGTGGTTTGCCATTTCCTTCTCCAGCTCATTTTATGGATGAGGAAACTGAGGCAAACAGGATTAAGTGACTTGCCCTGGCCACACAGCTATTGTCTGAAGACAGATTTAACTCAGGATGATGAATTTTCCAGAGTCTAGGTCAGGCTCTCTATCCACTGCACTACCTAGCAGCCCTATCCACTTTGAACATAGTATGTACTTAAATGCTTTTTTTGGCAGACCTGTTAATATTAATAGAGCAGACTGGGTTTGAAAGAAAAATCCTGTGTCACAACTGCTTTCCTAAATTCCTTCCCCTTAAACCATTACTTCAGCTGCCCTTGGAGTATGGTATTACAATCACTCTAATATTCTCAGCTCTCTGTCCTACTCCCACTTCACAAAGTTGGTGGTTGGGAGTGGTTGTTTTCAAGTTGTAGGTATAATTCTGAAATCTTCTGTCTGAAAAGTTGGCCTTCTGTCCTTCTCCACTATCCTTTTCTGGGAACTAGAACTGCCCAAGAGGACACACTCCTATCTCCTATTTAGAGGCACCGATCTCATTTTTCCAGGTTACTGCTAAGGGGCTATTTATAATTTTGTTTTCTGCTGTTAATAGCTGAAAATTATATCATGAGTTTAAACTGGGTGAAGTGGCCTTCAATTCCTTAACCAAAATCTATGAACAAAACTGGGAAGTCTGAGAACAGCATCTGGACTACAGAAGACATTTCTGATTTGAAGTTCTTCAGTTCACACAAGCTGGTGATTGCCTATTCTGTCCCCAACTCAGCGTGACTCTGAGTATAGATTTGAGTGTGTTTATTTTTGAGCAAATAAGGGAGTTTTCTCTTCCCAAGATGGATACTATATTCAAGGCTTCCTTCCTATTTGATGTGCCCTAAGTGATCACTGTGAGTGTTGCTCTGGAGTGGGATGCTCTAGAATGAATGTACAGAGATATAATTATCATAGAAGAAAATGTCATTCTTGCCAAGAAAACCCCATGGATAGCGATGGTCCATGGGGTCATGAGAAAGTGGAGGATATGACTCATAAGGACATGCAGAGAACTGTCAGAACATCTGAGTTCTCATTATGTCTATATCACTGGCTGTGTGACTTCGGACAAATCCTTGTTAACCTCTTTGGTGCTTGGTTTCCTTGGATGTGAAATGGAGGGAGGATAGTGAACTTGATAATCTCCAAAGTTCCTGCCAGTTCTAAGTCCCATCATCTATGAATCCATGTTCCAGTTATATGAAAATGTTCTCCAAGTTTCAGTTTCCCAATCTATAAAATAAGGAGTTGGACTATATCGAATGTTCTTAGCCTTTTTTTTGTGTGTCATGTAGCTCTTTGGCAGTTTGGTGAAGCCTTTGGAGAGATCTTTTCTCAGATAAATGTTTTAAAATAATTGAATAAAATGCCAACTCTCATATGTTAGTGATAGTAAAATTGTAACTTTTCTCTCCAAGTTCATAGATCCCAAATTTATACACAAATCCTGTGGTGGTCCATGGATCCCAGAAAAAGAACCCTTGATTTGAAAATCTTTAAGTCTCCAGTGAGTGCTAACATTCTATGATTTTTGTGTTTTGCAAAATTCTGAGTCTGGTTCATTGAAACAGAAGGGAAGAATTGGAATCAACATGTGAATGAAAGTGAAACTATAGTTTGAATTCTAAATGAAAATATAGAATAATAGTTGACTCATAGAATATTGGAATTGGAAAGAACCCGGAGATTTTCTAATCACAGAATTTCAGAGTTGGAAAAAGATGTCAAAAGCTTTCTAGTACAACCTACACTTGACTTAGGATCCCATCTCCAACACCTTCCAAAAGAAGTCATCCATCCTTTACATGAAGACATCAAGTAAGGTGGTGTGGGAGAATCCTTCTGCCTCTCAAAGCTGTTCATCGCACTTCTAAAATAGCCCTAATTTTTAAGTGTTCAAGTAATATTTTATTTAATAATATGTAAGTAATAACTTATATGGCACACACATGAATATTTAATAATATGGAAATAAATTTACAGCTATGTATTTATGCATAAATACATTTAAATAGTGTACATATTCCTATAAATATGATATATTGAACATAAAAATGTGCCATGACATGTGTCATGTATTAAAAATATTTATGTGTGCATATACATACAGATTATCTATCTATCTATCTATCTATCTATCTATCTATCTATCTATCTATCTATCTATCTATCTATGTCTACCTGTATTTCCTTTGGAATGTTGCCAGTGGACATCTCTTTTCCTTGATGATACGTTTGTAACACTTTCTCTTTTTGTTTCATTGTCTATGAAGGGCTGAGTGGGATGGGAGGGAGAGAAAATAGATTTTTGTTGATTGAAAAAATTTAAAAAAATTAAATTTAAATTAAATTAAATCCCTCAGTCATGATAGGGGAAAGTATCTTCATTCTCCTCTAATTGAAAAAAAAAAATTAAAGCCATTTGTAACATGGCCTCTTTCTTTCTAGTATTCTAGCACATCACCCCACTTTCTCTCTCTCTGTCTCTCTGTCTTTCTCTTTCTCTCTCTCTCTCTCTCTTACACACACACACACACACACACACACAAACACACACAGACACACAGACACACAGACACAGACACACACACACACACACACACCCCAAACACACTTTATGGTTGAGTCTTACTAGTTATTTTCTATTTCTCCCAGATGATACTCTATTTCTTATCTTCCATCTGTCTGCCCCCATTCCTGGAACACTCTTCCTTTTCACAGTCTGATCTTAATATCCTTGACCTCCTTTAAGTAGCTCAACTACCCTCTCCTCTAGAAAGCTGTTAGTATCTTCTAAATTTACTTTCCATGTATTTATGTTGTGTGTATTGATACATAAATGTTTTCTCACTCATGAGAAAATAAGTGCTTCCAAGTTAGGACTGTTTTTGGCTTTTGTGTATGTGTATGTGGTATCTCTAGTGCTTGGCACAATTCCTGGCACATAGTAAATGGTTGTTGATTGACTGACACATAAAAATATTGAGTAGTGAAAAAATATTATAAAATCATTGTCAGTGCAAGTTTTTAAAATTAAATTTGCATTTTTGTTGTCTGCAGAGTTTTTCATATGTTTATTGATAGATTTTATTTTTTATTTCATCTCTTGGAAACTGTATCTCTTAATGACTTATAAATTCAGTAATAATCTTATAAATTTGTATCAATTGTCTATGTATCTTGGATATCAGACATTTATATTAGATGCTCTTCCCCCTCCCAAAAGAATAGTTACCTTTAAATTTTAGTTGCATTGATTTGAATACATGCAAATGCTTTTAAGTTTTATATAATTTAAAATAACTATTTTATCTTTTATAATCATCTTTGTCTCTTGTCTGATTATGAATTCTTCCCTAAGAGTTGGGAATATACTTCTATTTATTCTCTTCTATTAGTTTTACAATATAGTCTTTGTATTAAAAATAGATTATTTATTCATTTGAACTTTCTTGTGGTATATGGTTGGTGTTCTAAACTGCTTTATGGTTTTCTGACCAGTTCTTGTTAGATTCCTTCAGATATGTGTTCCTGGGCTTATTGAATACCATATTACTGGGTTAATTTGTTTTTTCGGTCTTGCTCAATTATGCATATTTGTTACAAGGATTTTGATTTTCTTTTCTTTTTAAATGTGAGGGGAAAGAAGGAAGGAATGAAAACAGCTTTTTCTCAATCAAAAAAGATGAACTTTAATAAGAACTTGGGGATCACGCTATCTGGTACATGTATATTAATGATTTTGTTTCATTGTCCTTTAACATGATATGCTTTCTCTCTCTTTCTCTGCCTCTGTCTCTCTGTTGTCTTTCTCTTTCTATGTTTCTCTCTGTCTCTGACTCTGTCTCTGTCTGTATGCCTCTTGTTTCTTTCTGTGGACCTGTGTCTCTTTCTGTCTCTTTTGTCTCTGTCTTTTTGTGTCTGCCTGTCTCTCTTACCCTTGTCTGAAATCATGAATGCAAATTCTGATTTTTCTGGAATTCCTTAGTGCATAATAAGTTTCATGTCAGCTCCTCAGTTTCATTCTTCATCTTTGTTTGAATGTGGATCTTATGTATATGCATCAAACGATTTCATTTTCTTTTCTTATCCATCCTACTATTCTCCTTCATTTTACTCAGGAGTTTAATAGATTCATATTTAGTGTTATACTTGCTAAGACTAAATTTTTCTCATTAAATTGTGGGGTTTTTCTCTTCTTTCAAATTAGCACATAATCCCAGTATCTTTACTGCAATATATAAATATTATACATCCTTGTCTCCTCCCACAGATGCTCCCTTGCAATACCCCACACCCTCCAGCCCCAGGTCTCATGTTCATTTGTAATTCTCTCTTATTTTTCTCTTTCTCAGCCCAGATAAGTTTGTTGTACAAAATCTTCCCTTACCCTATCTGATACTGGGAGTCTCTTTAGAGGTCTGGTCTACCCATCTCATGATGCTTTGGGATCAAGGAGATAGATTCCTTAGGTACAAAGCTGTGTCTTGGTAGGCTAGGACAGCCCAAAACTTTTTGAGGGCAGAGAGTATATTTGTAGTGAGATGATCTTGGATGTAATGTCCCAGGCATTGAGAGAGTCTATATGTATATGGGAAGTGCAGCATAAAGGCATGTCTTTCTGTGCAGGAGTTTTAAAAAGAGGAAGTGAGACTAAGCTAGAATAGAAGATAAAAGTGTGGAGAAGGAAAAATGCCCCCCCCCCCCCCCCCGGAAGGGAGGTCCCATGAGTCACATCTTATTTTACCCTGAGAGGGTAATGTGGTTGCATACCACAGCAGATTTCTTTCTTTTGCGAAGGCAAATTTGTCCTTGTAGTTGATAAGGAAAGATTATGGGCTTCAGGCAACTCTGTGGAATGGGAGACAACCACCACTTCTGTGGTGATTTGGGGTAAGATTCAACTCTGGCCATCTTCATACCATGCTGCTGCTGGAACCCTACCTATAGGTCTGGATCCAATAGCTCCTGCTCCCAGCCTGTGCTTTTCTCATTGGTGCAAATTCACTATATCTAGAAGACCAGACCTCTGCTCTTTAGTCATCTTCCTGGCATCCCATCATGCACGTACCACTCCTCCCTCTGTATCTACTTCTTTCCATCTCTTACTTTGGGAAGAGAAATGACAGAAATACTATTGTTCCTAGAAAGATCTTGACATTGGACAATTACCCTGTGAATGCACTCACCAAGCCTTTTACTTCCCATAATAAAACTCTTCTCCCTGGCTAGGACTCCTCTACACGTATTGTCTTCCCCTATTAGAATGTAAGTTCCTCAAAGACAAGGACTGTTTTGCCTTTTCTATTTGTATTCTCTGGGCTTAGCATGGTATCTGGCACATGGCAACTGCTTAATGCATGTTTTTCATTCTTTCATGTATTCATTCAGTGATTTTAAAATATATTTTATATATGTAATAATATTACTTGCATGATATTTCATGTAATATAATTTAACATAATATAATATTTATAAGTATACTAATATTATGTTATCTTAACACATCAGCATGGTTTAAAAATTTTAGCACAAATATTTTGAGTTTGAACCAAATTGAAGCCTTATCTGGTTGTGTCAAATATTACTAGAACCCAAAGAAGATTCTGTCATTTTATTTTGTATATGTAATTTGGTGGTTTTTAAAAATATGATGCTTTTCATATTGAACAAACTATTTTTGTTCCCACCACCATAAAAAGTCATATAGTAAATCCTGCTAGTCTAAACAGGTATAGGGAGTGATTTAGTGGAACATTATTGTGAATAGTTTTGAATCTAGAGCTAGTAATAGTCTCAGAAAAATAGTTTGAGACCTTACACCCTCCCCCCATTTTTTTTAAACATGTTGAAACAACTAACTCAGTATGGTTTAAAAAATTCTATTACAAATATTTTGAGTTTGAACCAAGCTGAAGCTTTATCTAGTTGTATCAAGTATTACTTTATCTCAAAGAAGATTTTGCAGTTTTCTTTTTCTCTCTAGGATATAATTGATAGAAAGTTTTGGGTTTTCCTAGTGTTATATTGTTTTCTTTTAATTAATTAGTCATATTTGATTGTTTTTAATATATAAAAATCTGTCTCTCCCTGTATGCTGAGGAGGCTTGGTTCCTGTTTGCCATGTATTGCTTAAAAGATCGACATGCTTGGAAGATCAGACTTGTTTCCTCAATCATTTCTTTGTTCATCCTCTACATCCTGAGAAATACAACTCCAGCTCAGAAAAGGTCTGAAGTGCTCATTGCCCTCTCCCAACCAATAAAGAACCCATTGCAAAGCTCCTGTTCATTCTTTCAGGCTCTAGGGGCATAAAAAACATGCCCAAGAGACCCTTTCTCAGGCAGGGTTGCCAACTCCCATTCATCTTAACCTAGTACCACTTCCTAGGGCTCTTTCCCTGTTCTCTCAAAGCTCCCTCTCCAATCTGCCACCCCTCCCCCTCCTCAATTTATACACACAGATAGAAAAACCCAGAACCTCTCTACTTGAATTAGAAAACCTTTCAAACTTCTGTCTTCTTGAACCTGGCCTGGCAATAGTGCATCTCTGGGTCCTTCTTTTCCTTGTCCTAAAGACCTTATTCTGGGTTTTCTCTCATTCACAATATTTATTCCCTCATGAGGAAATATGGGTTCTGGACCAGAAAATGTCAAGTTAAATTTTTCTTCTTTCCTCCTAGTTTTTTTTTTTTTTTTTTTACTCTTTGAAGTTTTCCTGTAGATTTTCTCTCAGTATTGTTTCAATGCACCTCAAAATATTACTTTCAAGAAATCTTGTGTTGCCCTAAAAACATATAAACATTGCTTTAATTGCTTAATCTTTTCCTATTAACTGTATTTGCTTATTTTAATTCCATTGATGAATTTGAATGTCAAAGCCCTGCTTTGTGACCATGCTTCAGAATCTTAATTTTCCTAAAAGTACTTCTTTCCTTCTTGATTTTAATCCAGGCTCTTCAAGATATGTAATTTCGAAATTGTCACAATCTCATTTGACTTGAAAAATATCATATTCAAATTTTCATTTGATTTCTTTTTACCTAGGAGTAGTCTTAAATTAAGTTTATTCTTTTTCCTTAATAAGTAAAGAGTTATTTTTTCCTAGTTGTTGTTCAATGTTCTGAAATATGGCCACAACATTTATTAGTTAAAGTTAGAACTTCTCCAATTCTGAGGGACTTATGAGAAAGAATGCTATCCACATCTGGAGAAAGAACTGTGGGAACAGAAATACAGAAGAAAATATGTGATTTATCACTTGTTTATATGGGTACATGATTTAGGGTTTTGGTTTTGCTCTTTTACAAAAAGAAATAATATGGAAATGGGCTCAAGTGATAATATATAAGTATAACCTAGTGGAATTGCTTGTCAACTCTGGGAGGGGGAGGGATAAAGGAAGGGAGAGAACATGAATCATGTAACCATGGACAATTTTTAAAATAAAAATTAGTAATTAATAATTAAAGTATATGCACAGAAAAAAAAAGCTAGAACTTCTCTCTATTGGCTATTTGAATTTTATCAATCTAGAATCTATTTTCTGTTTCCTCTACTTTTAAGCAACTTTTATGATTTCCTAAAGTCCAGTATTCAGGCTTTTAAATTTTGTTGTGTTTTTCAGAACATTTATCATTCTCTGATTGGTTAAAATCTTCCGTTCTCAAACCCTTGGCTTGTAGAGAGCTGGCTCATATTTTCTTCTCATCTTCATGTCTTTGATTTTTTTTTTTAAAATCCAGACCTATACTTTCATTAGGGTAGGGAATTTCCAGTGAAGAAACCCACTCCAGTAATGCAAACAGTATAATTCTAAAAAAAAACAAAAAACCTTTAGAGAGTTGCGCCTGAGGCCCAGAGAGATCAGATGATTCGGCAAGAGTTACACAATATAGCTCAGAGGTAGGATTTGAGCCCAAGTCTCCTTGATGGAAGCCAGCCTTTTATTCACTATACTATACTGTGTGTTATTTAAAACTATATATTTTAATTGTGATTTCTTTACTTCCTTAAAAAAATTATTTTATTGCTGACTTTACAATCTAATTATGACTTCTCTACTTCCTTTAAAGAAAATTGTTTTATTGCTAATTTGACAACTTTCTCTCTTCTTGAGAAAGAAAAAACTCTCAGTCTTCTATCTTCTTGAACCTGGACTGGCAGGAATACCTCTCTGGGTCCCTCTTTTCCCTGCCTTAAAGACCTTTCTTTGTGCTTTTTCTCCTTCAAAATGTTTATTCCTCAATGAGGAAGTATGGATACTAATTCAGAAAAGATAAAAAAAAAAATCACTTTCCAGTGACCCCACCATAATCTCTTATATTTTACTTTTTTTCTATCATTGCTTTTTGAGTTCCAGGTTTGCTTTTCAGAGAAACTATTGCTTCAAAAAGATTTTGTTATTTCTTCCAAATTCTCCTCCACTGTTCCTTTTTTTTTTTTTTTTTTGGAAAAAAAAATCTTCTTTGAGAGCTCTAATTTCTGCTTCATTTTTTCTTTCTTAACCATTTTGGAGGTTCTTAAATTTCTGTTGTTATCATTTTGAGGAGTATTAATGGTAATTTCTGTAATTTTTCTCTTTCCTCAAGGGCCTTCAAGTCATCCTTTTCTCATTGTTTTTTCTCATTTTTCTTGTTATCTTTTTTGCTGAGTTTTCAGTTTCAGTTTTCTTGTTATGAGTATTCTCTAGCTACTCTTCGTTATTCTTCTTCTCTCATACATTCTTGATATTTTGGAATAGTGGAAGATTGGGTTTGGCCATGCTCTCTCTCTCAGCCATCTTGTTCAAACCCCCTTCCTTTATCCTCTTACAATGAATAATTTTTCTCCTTTAGCTTATTTGATTGATTTCTAGCTTTTATATGGATAGAATCCATAAAAGTGCTTTTGCTCACAGCATTGTGTTATATATATTTGTGACATTATGGGTGGAGGTGGGAACGAGGGAGTTGAGCTTACACAAAACCTCTCACTCAGTATTCTTGCTGGAAGCATTATCCCTTCCATTCCAGGTAGCATAAGGGCTGGTCCATTTCTCCATCCCATGTTGCCCATTCTCTCTTGTCAAGATCACTAACAATGGGAAAATTCTCCACCCTCTCTCCTCATTGAAAGGTTGGGGAAATCCAACTGAATGACTGCTTAGGGGAGAATCCATTAGCTGCTGAGCAACTCAATGAGGCATGAGGCCCAGGGTGGAGAGAGGCTAATACAAGTAGGAATGGTAATCCCATGATGCTGTTTTCTTTTGAGAATGGTTTCCATTCTTCTCTTCTTACTGTTGTTTGGTATGCTTCTTGCTGTTTTGAAGTAGTAAGGGTTGGGGCTATTCTTAGCTACAGACTCTCTCTTGTCTAAGGAAGTCAAATCCTGCTCCGCTCTAGTTTCAAATCTCAGTGAGAAGGCAGCTATGTATCTCAGTGAATAGAGACCCAAGCCTAGAAATGAGAGATCCTGGGTTCAGACACTTCCTAGCTATGTGACCCTGGGCAAGTCACTTTATTCCCATTATCTAGTTCTTACTGCTCTTCTGCCTTAGAATCAATACTATGATTCTAAGATGGAAGATAAGGGTTTTGTTTTTTTTAAGTTTCAGTGAACAAAGCAGGATATCATTTCCTTTCATTGTTTCTCCTAGATCCCTTGGAGACCACACCTCTAAATCTAGCCCAGCTGCCCAGGGTTCTTCATCTGTAGATTTACAAACTTCACAGTTTAAATTCCACTCCCTCATTTAAATGAGGAGGAAATGGAAGCCCAGAGATGTAGTGACTTATTCTAGGTCACATATGATATAATGAGTGACAAAGCTAGGACTAGACATAGAGTTTCCTGTCTCCCATATCAGTGTTCTTTGCCCTACTGGAACCAACTTTTAGAGACTAAATCCAGGCAATCCAGACAATGGAACTAAATGACATTCCCAGAATGAGTTAATCAGTTACTGGATATGAGGGAGACAACCAAGTCCATACTTTTGATCCATAACTTTTGTCATTGGCTATAAGGAAAAGTTGAATTTGATCATAAATCTTGCTTGTATCAGCTGGTAAGTGAAGTTTCATTTTTAATGACCCTTCTTGGTCAGGGCTCTGTACATTGAAAGCTTTTTGCTTCATGAAGAATGACATAATGATACTAATTATTAAACATTTCTTTTATTATTATTATTATCATTGTTGTTTCAATCATGTTCTACTCTTTGGGACTCCATTTGGGGTTTTCTTCACAAAGATACTGGAGTGGTTTGCCATTTCCCTCTCCAGATAATTTTACGGATGAGGAAACTGAGGCAAATAGGGTTAAGTGATATTCCCAGGGTCACACAATTAGTAAGTAACTACTATTATCATTAGTATTATCATATTGGGCAGCTTGTTAGCACAGTCAAGAACTCTGGATTTGAAGTTAGTAGGGTTTGTGTAAGATCTTCCTCAGAGACCTATTAGACTTGTGACCCTGGGCAAGTCACTTAACCACTCTCAGCTTCACCTTGAGGCTGTTTCCTTCTCTGTGAAATGAAGATGATAAGAGCATCTACTTCTCAGGATTTGGGGGAAGATGAGATAATATATGTAAAGTGATTTTTTGGCAAACTTTAAAGTGTTATTTAAAATGATCTCCATAGATTATATTATTACTTCAGCTTAATGAATCTACAGTTTCATCCATAAGCAGGTGTTCCTTCTGTGCTGAAGTAAACAGTTCTTCATGGATTGCTTTTGGCTGAAAAAACTTATCATTTTGTGTGAACCCAGCTAGACTGATCCTTGGACAAACAACATGGAGTAAGTCCCCTCTCCACACTTTCCTGCTTTTCCCATCTTTGTAGGACCCTTAACAATGGAGCTCTGTTGGCATATCCTCTAAGCACCCCAAATCATCTCCGTGTAATAATCTCTAGGTATCAGAAGAGCACTTTAATAAAACAAGACAATAATGAGGATAGTAGAGAGGCAGGATAAGTGGTAGAAGTAGAGGCAGAAAGTGACTCTTGGAATCAAGAAGACCTGAGTTAAATCTTACCTGATACATTTTAGCTGTGCAACCATGGACAAGTCATTTGAACTCTAAGTACCATAGACAATTCTAAGTTATAGGCAAACTGCCAATCTGAATTGGTGGAGGGAGTTTCCACGCAGGGAATTCTCTACATTGATGACAAGAAAGATCAAAATATTCCCCTAAGAAACAAAACAAAAGGATCATTATTATTATAGTAATAACAAACTGATTTTGCTAATTACAGAGAGAAGGACCCAATGCTGGTGGACTTAGCTGGTACTGAGCATGAATTCCCTCAATAACATTACTGAAAAGTAGTTATTCAGTTTCCTCTTGAATATTTATAGAGACAGGAAGGGCTAAAGATTAAGGGAGAAAGGACATAGTCCCAAGAGAAGTCCTAGTAAGAGCTATGAGTTAAGAGAACTAAGTAAGAAACAAATAAGCAATTCTAATGTCTAAATATTAATCAGTGTGCCCTATATTTGCCCCATCCCACTCATAATCTAAAAGGCTTCATGATCTCTCTTTTCATTCTTTAATGAAGATGCAGTGTCAATGTTTTTAATTTCTGACTGATTCTCATTTCAGCACCATGGACTGGAAAAGACTCTTTTTGCTGTTGATATTCATGATTTCTGGTAAGTTCCTGCTAACTTTCCAAAGTTTTTTGTATCCTCTTGCTGACACTTTCAACTCTGGGTGTTATAAACATCCCCTACCTTGATGAGACATAGAGACACTGATCTGAGGTCACTTTTGGTAGCCCTACTAATATCTTATGCAGATAGAAGTGAAAAATTTGTTTTCTTCTTTTTTAAATTTAATTTTCTTTCAATGAACAAAAGTTGATTTTTTTCTTTCTTTCCACCTCCCTCTCCACAATGAAAAAAAAGAAAACCTGAACCCCTATAACTAATATGCAAAGTCAAGGAAAACAAATTCCTGCTTTTGCTATGTCTAAAATATATGTCTTAATTTCCACCCTGTGTCTCTCACCTCCTGTCAGGAGATGGGCAAATCGATGATTAGTCAAGATGATGATGTTGATGACTGATGATGCTGGTGACATTTAAAACAGTTATGTCAGATGTTTCATTCTGTGCTGTATCTGAAGCAGTCCAGCCACTTCATGATCTTCTTGAGTGGGTCTAAGCACCTAGAAGGGAAGGCAAGAGCTGGGAGGGTATGGGTGGAAGGGCTAAAGATTAAGGGAGAAAGGACATAGGTATAAGAAACACACAAAGAGGCACAGAGATCTTCAGTGTCAGGTCAGCCTGTCAGCTCCTCTTCAGCAGGTCAGAGAGAGGGAGTGAGTGAGCTGAACAGATTTTATTGAGGATCGTAGCCATGGGGGTTGTAGGATGTCAATCAAACAGGTGGCACATCAGAGTTATAACATAGCCCTGACAACCAACAGGAATGGATGGCAACCTAATAGTACCGCCAGCTGCCCAGGAAAGAAATTCATGTGAAACCTTCTTTCTGCCACACTGGCACCAGCTTATACAAATGCAAGGGTTGGTCTTTGACATTAGAAAGGACCTTTAGAACTTGCCTGCTAGCTTTCAGACTCCAGAGAGTAGTAGTAAAGGTTTGATTTTTAAATTCCATACAATTTAAGACCCAACCAGTTTAAGGATTTAGAAATCAATCATGTGAAATATTAGAAATATCCATAAGTCTGGTCCATGAACACTTTGCTTTTAGAGTCAGCTTTTGAATATATCTTCAATATCTTCATGAGTCGTTATAACTGAAACCTTTCAGTATCTAAGTTTATGTGTGTGTGTGTGTGTGTGTGTGTGTGTGTGTGTGTGTGTGTGTGTGTATGTGTGTGTTTAAATATTCCCCAAAACTTCTCTGCTGTTTTTTCTTTCTTCTTCCCATCTTAGGTCAACAGTCAGTCAGGCATTTGTTACACACTTACTATGTGTCAAGCACTGTGCTAAGCCCTGGGGATACAGTAAAGGCAAAAACAGTCTCTGACCTCAAGGAGCTTATATTTTAAGAGAAAAGACAAATATAAAAATAATTAGGTATGTACAAGATATACACAAAATAGATGAAAAGTAATCTCAGAGAGAAGGAGCTCATAGTTGGAGAGATTAGGGAAGGTCCCCTCTAGAAGGTGGATTTTGAGTTGAGTTTTGAAGGAAGTCAGCCTCTGAGTAATCCCATTGCCCAGAGAAGTTTGCCTCTCTCCCCATTCCCACTCTGCTGACTAGATGACATTGGTAGAGAGAGGAAGTAACTGTTACTAACATTCTCATGGATAGTAGGATGGGTTCTTGAGAAATTTTAAACAGTCCCCTGCAGCCTGGCATGGGAACCATTAGTATCTGGGTCTACTCTCGGAATCAATTTAGATGGCATCTACTCTGGTCCAGTGTGGGGCATGGAAGCTCACCCTGGAGCTGGGTGGAACTGAAATTTTGGGCATCATGGAAGATACAGGTGATGGTAGAGGGAGTTCAAGGCCCAAAAGTTGGTGCTCATATGAGCATTGATAACCTTCTGTCTCTAGCTACCAATGGCCACAGGGGGAAACCAAGCTTCTTTGCCATTCCTTTCAAGATTCTCTAAATAAAAGTTGAATTAATAGAGAAGTTTTGGGTTGTAAAAAAGAAAGTGCCCAGTTTCTCCCAAGTTGTAATTTACCTAGGTACAGGTAGCCCTCAGAGATTTTAGAGGTTCAGTTTCAAACTACTGCAATAAAGTATGAAAAACCAGCTCAATAAAAAGAAGCACATGAATTTTTTTCTGTTTCCCAGTGTTTATAAAAGTTATGTTTACATTGTGCTATAGTCTATTAAGTGTGCAATAGGATTCTTTTGTTTGAAGTGTATGTACCTTAATTTAAAAAATATCTTATTTCTAAATAATGCTAAGCACCATCAGAGCTTTCAGAGAATTATAATCTTTTTGCTAATGGAGGGTCTTGCCTCCATGTTAATGGATGCCAATTGATCAGGGTGGTAGTTGCTGAAAGTTGGGTGACTGTGATAATTTTTTAAAATGAGATGATGACGATGTTTGCCTCATTGATTGACTCTTCCTTTTAATTGAAGACCTGGAAACTCCAAACATTTTTAACCTCCTCTTTCAACCAGATGTCTTGCCTTTAAAAAACTTAGATCTAGCCAAAAAAGACCTAATTAAAAAAAACATTTATTAATATTTATTTTTTTGAAACGTTAACATGGTTACATAATTCATGCTCTTACTTTCCCCTTCACCCCCCGACTTCCCCCTCCCCCCATGGCAGATGTGTATTTTCACTGGTTTTAACATGTGTCATTGATTAAGACCTATTTCCAAATTGCTGATAGTTGCATTGGTGTAGTAGTTTCAAGTCTACATCTCCAATCATGTCCGCCTCAACCCATGTGTTCAAGCAGTTGTTTTTTTCTTCTGTTTCCACTCCTGTAGTTCTTCCTCTGAATGTGGGTAGCATTCTTTTCCATAAATCCCTCAGAATTGTCCTGGGTCATTGCATTGCTGCTAGTACAGAAATCCATTACATTCTATTTTACTACAGTGTATTGATCTCTGTGTACAATGTTCTGGCTCTGCTCCTTTCACTCTGCATCGATTCCTGGAGGTCTTTCCAGTTCACATGGAATTCCTCCAGTTTATTATTCCTTTGAGCACAATAGTATTCCATCACCAGCATATACCACAATTTGTTCAGCCATTCCCCAATTGAAGGGCATACCCTCCTTTTCCAGTTTTTTGTCACCACAAAAAGCGCAGCTATAAATATTTTCATACAAGTCTGTTTATCTATGATCTCTTTGGGGTACAAACCCAACAATGGTATGACTGGATCAAAGGGCAGGCATTCTTTTATAGCCCTTTGAGCATAGTTCCAAATTGCCAGCCAGAATAGTTGGATCAGTTCACAACTTCACCAACAATGCATTAATGTACCAGTTTTGCCACATCCCCTCCAGCATTCATTACTCTCCCCTTCTTTCATTTTAGTCAATCTGCTAGGTGTGAGGTGATATCTCAGAGTTGTTTTGATTTGCATTTCTCTAATTATTAGAGATTTAGAACACTTTCTCATGAGCTTATTGATACTTTTGATTTCTTTATCTGAAAATTGCCTATTCATGTCTCTTGCCCATTTATCAATTGGGGAATGGCTTGATTTTTTTATACAATTGGTTTAACTCCTTGTATATTTGAATAATTAGACCTCTGTCAGAGTTTTTTGTTATAAAGATTTTTTCCCAATTTGTTATTTCCCTTCTGATTTTGGCTACATTGCTTTTGTTTGTACAAAAAAGCTTTTTAGTTTGATATAATCAAAATCATTTATTTTACATTTTGTAATTTTCTCTAATTCTTGCTTGGTTTTAAAATCTTTCCTTTCCCAGAGATCTGACAAGTAAACTACTCTGTTCACTTAACTTATTTATAGTTTCCCTCTTTATATTCAAGTCATTCACCCATTCTGAATTTATCTTGGTGTAGGGTGTGAGATGTTGATCTAAACCTATTTTCTCCCATACTGTTTTCCAAATTTCCCAGCAGTTTTTGTCAAATAGTGGATTTTTGTCCCAAAAGTTGGGCTCTTTGGGTTTATCATACACTGTCTTGCTGATGTCCCTTACCCCAACTCTATTCCACTGATCCTCTCTTCTGTCTCTTAGCCAGTACGATACGGTTTTGATGACTGCTGCTTTATAGTACAGTTTAATATCTGGTACTGCTAGACCCCCTTCCTTCACATTTTTTTTTCATTATTTCCCTTGATATTCTTGATCTTTTGTTAATCCAAATGAACTTTGTTATAGTTTCTCCTAATTCAGTAAAAAAGTTTTTTGGTACTTTGATAGGTATGGCGCTAAATAGGTAAATTAATTTGGGTAGAATGGTCATTTTTATTATGTTAGCTCTTCCTACCCATGAGCAATCAATGTTTTTCCAATTGTTTAGATCTAGTTTTATTTCTTTGGAAAGTGTTTTGTAGTTGTTTTCGTATAATTCCTGTGTTTGTTTTGGTAGATAGATTCCTAAGGATTTTATATTGTCCTTAGTGTTTAAATAGTGTTTCTCTTTCTACCTCTTGCTGCTGTGATGTGTTGGAAATATATAGAAATGCTGAGGATTTATGTGCATTTATTTTGTATCCTGCAACTTTGCTAAAGTTGTTGATTATTTCTACAAGCTTCTTAGTTGATTCTCTAGGATTTTTTAAGTAGACCATCATATCATCTGCAAAGAGTGATAGCTTAGTCTCCTCATTGTCTATTTTGATACCTTCAGTTTCTTTTTCTTCTCTAATTGCTACTGCTAGTATTTCTAGTACTATGTTGAATAATAGAGGTGATAATGGGCATCGTTGTTTCACTCCTGATCTTATTGGGAAGGCTTCTAATTTATCCCTATTGCATATGATGCTTGTTGATGTTTTTAGGTATATACTGTTTATTATTTTTAGGAAAGCTCCTTCTTTTCCTATACTTTCCAGGGTTTTCAGTAGGAATGGATGCTGTATTTTGTCAAAGGCTTTTCCAGCATCTATTGAGATAATCATGTGATTTTTGTTTGTTAGATTGTTGATATGGTCAATTATGTGGATGGTTTTCCTAATGTTGAACCATCCTTGCATTCCTGGTATAAATCCCACCTGATCATGGTAGATGATCCTCTAGATCACTGGCTGGAGTCTCTTTGCTAATATTCTATTTAAGATTTTTTCATCTATGTTCATTAGGGAGATTGGTCTGTATTTTTCTTTCTCTGTTTTTGATCTCCCTGGCTTTGGAATCAGTACCATATTTGTGTCATAAAAGGAATTTGGTAGGACTCCTTCTTTGCTTATTATATCAAATAATTTGTGTAGTATTTGGATTAGTTGCTCTTTGAATGTCTGATAGAATTCACTTGTGAATCCATCAGGCCCTGGTGATTTTTTCTTAGGGAGTTCTTTGATGGTTTGTTCAATTTCTTTTTCTGATATGGGATTATTAGGGTATTCTATTTCTTCTGCTGTTAATCTAGGCAATTTATATTTTTGTAAATAATCATCTATATCTTCTAGATTGCTATATTTATTGCCATATAATTGGGCAAAATAGTTTTTAATGATTGCCTTAATTTCCCCTTCATTAGAGGTGAGGTCTGCCTTTTCATCTTTGATACTGTCAATTTGGTTTTCTTCTTTCCTTTTTTTTTTTATTAGATTTACCAGTACTTTGTCTATTTTATCTTTTTTTCAAAATACCAGCTTCTAGTCTTATTTATTAATTCAATAGTTCTTTTACTTTCGATTTTATTAATTTCTCCCTTGGTTTTTAGTATTTCTAATTTAGTTTTCATCTGGGGATTTTTAATTTGCTCACTTTCTAATTTTTTGAGTTGCATGCTCAATTCATTGATCTCTGCCCTCCCTAATTTGTTAATATATGCACTCAAGGATATAAATTTCCCCCTGAGTACTGCCTTGGCCGCATCCCACAGATTTTGGTAGGATGTCTCATCATTGTCATTCTCTTCAGTGAAATTGTTGATTGTTACTATGATTTCTTCTTTGACTAGCTGGTTTTGGAAAATCATATTATTTAATTTCCAATTAGTTTTTGATTTGCCTGTCCAGGTGCCCTTACTAATTATTATTTTTATTGCATTATGGTCTGAGAAGGTTACATTTTATTTCTGCTCTTTTGCATTTGTTTGCAATGTTTCTATGCCCTATTACATGGTCGATCTTTGTGAATGTACCATGTGCAGCTGAAAAGAAGATGTATTCCTTTTTGTTCCTATTTATTTTTCTCCACATATCTATTAAATCTATTTTTTCTAGGACTTGATTCACCTCTCTTATCTCTTTCTTATTTATTTTTTGGTTTGATTTATCTAGATCTGATAGAGGGATATTTAGATCTCCCACTAGTATGATTTTACTATCTATTTCCTTCTTGAGATCTGCCAGTTTCTCCTTTATGAATCTGTTTGCTATGCCATTTGGTGCATACATATTGAACAATGTTATTTCCTCATTGTCTATACTGCCTTTAATCAGGATGTAATGACCTTCCCTGTGTTTTTTAATCATATCTATTTTTACTTTGGCTTTGTCAGAAATCATAGTAGCCACTCCTGCCTTCTTTTTTTCATTTGATGCCCAAAGGATTTTGCTCAAGCCCTTTACCTTAAAACTGTATATGTCCATCCGCCTCAGATATGTTTCTTGTAGACAACATATGGTAGGATTTTGGTTTCTAATCCACTCTGCTATTTGCTTCCTTTTTATGGGCGAGTTCATCCCATTCACATTTAGAGTTATAATTATCAGTTGTGTATTCGCCAACATTTTGGTATCCTCTCCTGGTTCTACCTCTTCTTCCTTCACTATTTCCTTTTAAACCAGTGGTTTGCTTTAAGCCAGTAACCCTTGCCCCCTCCCTTGATTTACTACCCTTTCTACCCCTTCCCTTATTATTCCCCTCTATTTATTTTTAAGGCGTAATGAATTCCCTCCTCCTTCTTCTCCCCTCCCTTTTATGACCTCCCCACTCCCCTGCTCTCCTTGGTTTTTCCCTTCTGACTTTATCAGTAGGGTTGGATAGAGTTTTATATCCCAATGGATAATATAGCTACTCTTCCCTCTCAGGGTCAATTATACTGAGAGTAAGGTTTAAATATTACCTCTTAATGCTCTCTTCCTCTCCTTCTTATAATAGTATTCATCCCTTCCCCTTTCCATGCCCTCTTTATGTGTAATAGAATATCCTATTTTTCTTATTCATTCAAGTTTTTCTTGGTGTCCTCTACTATTCACCTCCCTCTTTCCCACCACCATATCATCTTAGACCATTTAGTATTCCAACTTCTCCCTATGAATAATTCTTCTAATTATTATAATAGTGAATACTATAATAGTGAATAGAGTTCCTTAAAGAGAATTATACATAACATTTCTCCACATAGGAATACCAATAATTAGATCATATTGAAGCCCTTAAAGAGGCAAATTTTAAAAATACGAGTTTTCTTTCTTTCCCCTCTGTTTCTTATTTACCTTTTCATGTTTCTCTTGATTTTTGTGGTTGGATATCTAACTTTCCATTTAGTCCTTGTCTTTTCTGTGCAAATACTTGGAAATCTTCTATCTTGTTGAATGCCCAAACTTTACCTTGGAAGTATATGGTTAGTTTTGATAGGTAGGTGATCCTTGGTTGTAGACCCAGTTCTCTTGCCTTTTTAAATATCATATTACAAGCCTTGAGATCTTTTAGTGTGGAGGCTGCCAGATCCTGTGTTATCCTGATTGTTGCTCCTTGATATCTGAATTGTCTCTTTCTGGCTTCTTGTAAAATTTTTTCTTTTACTTGGAAGCTCTTGGATTTGGCTAGTGTATTCCTTGGGGTTATCTTTTCTGGGTCTAGTGTAGAGGGTGATCTATGGATCCTTTCAATGTCTATCTTGCCCTCTTGTTTTAGAACTTCAGGGCAATTTTGCTAAATAATTTCCTTTAGTATGGAGTCCAAATTTTTATTAATTTCTGCTTTTTCAGGAAGACCAATGATTCTCAGATTGTCTCTTCTAGACCTGTTTTCTTGATCTGTCAGTTTCTCATTGAGATATTTCATGTTTCCTTCTATTTTATCAGTCTTTTGACTTTGTTTTATTTGTTCTTGCTGTCTTGAGAGATCATTAGCTTCTAATTGCTCAATTCTAGCCTTTAGGGACTGATTTTTGGCTATAATCTTTTGGTTTTCCTTTTCAATCTGGTCATTTCTGGTGTTCAATTTGCTTATCAGTTCATTTGATTTCTGAGCCTCACTTTCCAAGTGCAAAATTCTGCCGTTTAAACTGTTATTTTCTTACCAGATTTTGGTTTCCAATTTGCTTACTATTTCGTTTGATTTTTGGGCATCTTTCTCTAATTGGGAGTTTTTGTCTTCTAACCTGTTTATTTCCTTTTTTAGCTATTTCCCACTTCTCTCACCAAATCTCTTCCATCTTTCTCATCATCTCAGATTTCAACTCTTCAATTGCTCTTGGCCAGTTTTAATTATTTTGGGAAGGTTTGGATATGATTACTTGTTTGTTCTCCTCTGCTGTTTGCTCTTTTGTCTGGATTTTATCTGTGTAAAAGTTGTCGAGTGTTACAGATTTCTTCTTGATGATCTTTCTCTTTTGGGGTTCTTGTCTCTGGCTTACCATTGTTAGCCCTGCACCCTCTCAGGTTTATCCTCACACTCAGGGTCTGTCTGTTCTCTTTAGGCTCCTGAGGTCTCAGGTCTAGTTGTTCTCAGGGTCAAGCCTCCTGGTGGTCCCCTTGCTTGTTCCTCTGCCTGAGGCTCCTTTAACAGTCTCAGGGCGCTGCTTCCACAGTCATGCACTCCTCTGCACTGGGTCTCCACTCAAGGTCTGCACCTGCGCTCAGGATCCGTGTCTGGGCTTGAGTCCATGCCTGTACTCGTGCCTGCACTCTGGGTCTGCATTCAAAGTCCGCACGTGTTTTTTAGCCTCTTGGGGTCTTAAGTCTTGCTGCTCTCAGGAGCAGGCCCTGGTGACCCCAGTTGGCTGCCAAGGACTTAATCCGTGCCCCAAACTTGCTCTAATTCTTGTGCGCTGGCTTTGGCACTGTAGGTGGTGAGGGGTGGGGGAGGGGGTTGCTCAGCTTGCGTTTTAGTGAGAGCTGTTTCATTCCTTTATAGCATGGAAATGCCCTGATTCCACGTACCTTCAATGCTGCGCCCTGTTGTGGGGTCCCTTTGCTCCTCTGGATTTGTTTTTATGTCTTCTTGAGGAGTCCTGTATGTTTCGGTTAGGAGAGGTTAAGTAGCTGCTTTTTACTCTGCCACCATCTTAACCAGGAAGTCAAGACCTAATTTTTAAAGGAGTCGGGGAAGTAGTTAGATGGCACAGTGGGTAGAGTGCCAAGCCTGAAGTCAGGAAATCTGACCTCAGACACTTACTAGCAGTGTGACCCTGGGAAAGCCATTTAACCCTATTTGCCTCAGTTTTCTTTTCTGTAAAATGAGCTGGAGAAGGAAGTGGCAAACCATTCCAGTATATATATGAGAAAACTCCAAGTGGAGTCATGAGAGATGAACACGTCTGAAATGATTGAATAACCAAAGAAGAGTAAGCACCAGACTCAAAAATTGATTTACTTTCTTGTTCTACCTCACCCTCCGGTAGAGATGCTAATGAACGGTAAAATGCCCAATAGGCGGAAAGCCAAAGGAAGAAAGGAGATGCAGTTGGTTTTGAAAGTCACTAACCAAATCAAAGATGGAATAATTCATTTGATTGCAGAGATAAAATTGTTTGGTGAAACTCAGTATGTTTGCAATTTTCTCATATTCTGTGATCCTTTTGAAAATAAATAACCTAGTTATGGAAATAATAGATTGCCATTGAGGTTGTACTCTCCCTACCATCTTGTACCTAAAAAAAGAGAGGGCCATTGGGGAAAAGAAAGGAAAAGAAGATAGAGAGTCTGGTGCCATCAAAATCCAGATCTGTTCTTTGTGACTGAAAATTCTAAAATACTGAACTAGAAGGGACACCCAGAGAAGCCCAGGTTTACATTTGGCAGCAAGGTGAAAAGAACATTCAACTTGGAATTAGGAGACCTTAATTTGAATCTAGCCCCTACAGTTTGCTATGTTTAACTTGGGCAAGTCATTTAACTTTAACTCTTTAATGAAAATAAGCCTATTTTCATTCTCTTTCAGAGTTATTGTGAAGAAAATGCTCTATAAACCTTAAAGTGTTATAGAAGTTTATTATTATTATAATAATTATTATTACTAGGGGTGGTAGTGTTGGCAGTAAATGTCTAAGGGGTTTGTCAGAGTCCTGTTTTAATTCTGGATATGCAAATTGCTTGCTTTTTCAATGTTGGAGGAAGGGAGATAGGAAGGGAGAGAATTTGGTACTTGAAATGTTTAAAAATGAATATTTACATGTGTTAAACTGGAAAAAACACAAAACTATTAAATAGTCAGAAAAACCAAGTCTTTAATCAGGAGTATGGTGCAATCCTTAGGCCTCCACACAGAGTCATGTGCTCAAAATCCACACAGAGCCCAAGGCTTTGGCTACTCTGAGTACTGACCTCTGGGAGAAATCACCATGTGTGATGATAGCTCCGAGGAACAAAAGAATTTGGGAAACATATCTTTTAGGGGAACTGAGGGACAGAGAAATATGATTGGTCGACATTACCATGGTTACAAAGAAATGAGAATGTTCAAACTACACTGACAGGATACAACTAGGCTTGGGAAAGGAACCATAGCCTGAGGCTAGGGTGTCATGGAGTGGACTACTTACAATGGACATTAAAAGGATGGCCCCTGCCCAGGAGTTGGTCTTCTTGATATTAATAATTAATTTGGTAGGAGTTTGACAAAAGTGAGGAGAGCAGTTTGATAAAGCACTTAGTTTAATTTGAGAGGAAGTACAATTAGAAAATAGAAAGCAAGAAAGAGAGATTATTACTCTAATACCTTACCTAAATTCCTAATCCTAACTAAAATTTCTAAAAAACCCTACTCTAACTGGCTTCGAGGACAGGTTCTTCTGCCTGGGCAGACCAGGGCTAACTACCTACACTGCCTACCTAGAAATTTATTCACTAACTACCTACCTATATTAATAACTAAATATTCATCACCTATGAACTCCTTAAATCTGTTTCTCTATCCCAGCTGTCAGTAGTAAAAACTGCCAGTCTCCCCTTGCCTCAGAGACAGACTCAAATAACCCACCTCAAAATAGCTCATTGATTTATTCAATTCATTCATTCAACAAACAACAATTAAGTGCCTATTCTGTGCAAAACATGGCTCAGATATGGGGCAAGATTCAAAATAGAGATGGAATACAGCCTTTGCCTTCAAAGAGCATATAGTCACATTGACTAAGTGACTAAGTTCATTGTTCAGGCGTGTCTTATTCTTCAAGACTCTATTTAGGGTTTTCCTGGCAGAGATACTGGAGTCGTTTGTCATTTTCTTCTCCAGTTCATTGAGGAAACTGAGGCAAACAGGGTTAAGCAACTTTCCCAGGGTCGCCCAGCTAGTCAGTGTCTGAGGTCAGATTTGACCTCAGGGAGAGAAGTCTTCCTGTATATCCATTGAGCCACCTAGATGCCCATAGCACATAATATATACTTAATAATGCTTATTGATTGATTGTGTGATAATGGCCAATTACTTATCTTTAAACCCTCAGTTTTGACATCTATAAAATGAGGATAAGTATCCATAGTCTTTATTTCAGATGGCTAGTATTCAAATGAAATAAGGATTGTAAAGTGTTTTGTTGGAATTGATGGTCTTAAGTATGCATTGAGCACCTACTATGTGCCATGTACCTTGATAGCCATTGGGAATACAAATTAAGACAGTCTTTGTCCTCAAAGAGATTACATTCTCTTGAAGTGTTCTTGCATATATATAAACAGGATATATACATGCCACCCTGATCACCCTACCTGGAGGCCAGGTATAATACTTTTCACTTCTCTTCCAGAGTTCCCCAGAATCCTTAAGGAGGTGAAGGCTATCTATCTAAGCTCTTTACAAATGGTTCTATCCTCTACCAGTAGTGTTCCTCCAGTTATAGAGGTGGTTTTCTATACTCCAGTTTCATGTAGCCACAGATTAGATTTTACAAAGGAATGTTTTTACTTCAAAATGTATAATCACAAATAAACATAATTCTCCAACATGTAGGATGCAAAATTTCCTTTTCACATGAACCAGCTCATTTTCTGGGGAGGGGAAAGGGATTAAGTTCATAGCTCAACAAAGTTCCACTCCCAAGTCCAAACCTCTCTAGCTCAAGTCTCAGGCAAGTTCTTTGGACTTCCCTGCTAGGTGGGCTGGCTGCACTATCCTTCCCTGCAGTCTTGGCCCCAAGGTCATAATGGTTTGAACTCCCAGGTCCAGTGAAGATGATGGAGGCCCCAGAAACTGAGAAGGATAAAAGGAAAGAGACCAAAAACAAACATCCCTAGGCCAAGAGAAACCTTAGGAGCCATGAGGGCAAGCAGGGAAAACAAGTCTTTCTCCTCTCACAAATTTAATTTAGTGTGTCCATATTAGAGGTGTCATTGTCACTCTCTGGACTGAAATGGAAAGAGCTTGTAGGAAAAATTGGGAGTCGGAAAGAGAGAGATTGCATCCTTTTGACCAGTTAAAGAGGTGGCCTTTCTGAATGTAGTCCATCAGGCTCTTCCCACTCACATGGTGGAGGACATAGTTCCTCCATGTTAGATGATCTGAGCAAGTCCAATTTCATGCAAAACACATCCATAGTGATTTGAGGGGGTTGGAGGAAGCACTAAAAAATTGGCAGCATTATAAAAAGGCCTATTGAAGGAGATAATACTAACTTTGGGGGTTTTAAGAGGTAGAGGTGAAAGAAAATCTTCCAAGCTTGTGACTTGGGGGGCAGAGGGGTAGGAGCAGCCCATACAAAGGTATGGAGGTGGAAGATGAGATGTTATATATAGGAAACAGAAAATAGAACAATTTATTGTAGTTTAGAGTACTTAGGTGGTCGTGGATGGTGGGCAGGTAATACATAAGAAAATCTGGAAAGAGAATGTGAAACAAGGTTGTGAAGGGTTGTAGATGCCAACTAAAATGTTTTATATTTTATTCCCAAGACAATGGGGACCCACTGAGGCTTTCTGAGCAGGTGAATGGTGACAGATGTGAGATACATTAAGAAAATAGGCATGTCAAGGCATATAAATGCCAACTATTAATATGATAAAACAAAGAACTGAGAACCAAAAGGAAAAGAGATCATCTAGTATGCAATGTCCCTTCATTTTATAGATGAGGAAACTGAGGCTCATAAAGAAGTAACCTTCCCAGTTTCATACAATGTGCTAGTGAATTAGACCACTAGTCTAACACTTCAATATGTTATATATTCTCGATAGTTTCCAAAACAGAATAATAGGCTTTTTCTGCTATGGCAAGATTGAACAGTTTAGCCTCAGCGACTTACTGGAATCTTGGGGTCGAAGACTTTCATAAATCAAAAGGTTTAGGGATTTTTAGAGGGACTTCTACTTCTCTTGGCTAATATCCTGCCACCCAGCAAACCTAAGAAAAATACTACAGGGCATCCAATATAACTAGATTGATCATTTACACGAATGCTATTTTTTCCTGCTTTTTCTTTTTTTTAAGAAAGGGCAAATAAAAGAACTTTTAGTCTCAGCAACCATTAGTCTCAGAAATTTCCCAACATAATTCCTGATTCAATCCAAAAGAAATTTATAATTATAAAGTGCCTATGGTGTTCTGAGCATTACATTTACAGACAAAAAAAGCAACCATTTCTTTGCTGAGAGTGCTTAGGTTGTACTGGGAGATACAGCATGTATGCAAGTTAAGACATCAAGTTAAATTTTAAATAATTTAATGGAGAAAGAATGCTAATAATTGGGGGAGGGTAGTGGAAGTGGAGATTAGGAGGGTCTCACACAGAACATGGAAACTGAGCTGTGCTTTGAAGGAAGCCGGGGAATCCCACAAAAAAAATGTGAGGTTGGGGAGGATCTTTCAGATATGGATGATGACTTGGTGTGCAATGTCCCTGAAGTCAATTTTTATCATTAGAAGGTCTCAGTGGGAGTTTCTTACTGCTCATTCAAAAGCCTTGGCTTTGCAGTGATGCTCTGTGGGGCTGGTGAAAAAAGCATAGGTTTTTGTTACCTTCTCTTGAGCAGAAATGTGTTTTAGGCAGGTTCTAAGAGTCAAGGACTCTCATTCCTTTCTTGAGTAGATGGGGCTGCCACTCTGGAGAATTCTCCCACTGTAACCCCACCCCCAACCCCACTTTTATCTGGCGACTCTCCATCCTATGAATATATCCTTTAGTTGTTCAGGGACTTACTGTTACCACAGAAGTTCTGATTCCCTGGCAGACCTTTCCTGTCCTACCTTTAAGACTGGATTTTGACACATGCATCACTTAAGCCTCTAGCTTGGGACAAATATTCTCAGTTCTGAATTTTGGGGATTCTGTCTTTGCCCATTCTTCCCTCTGCGTTTTTCTTCCCCATTAGAGCTAGTTATGTATATGACCTCAGACTTGCACCAACTTTCATTTCTCCCCCTTAAAATACAATAAAAAATAATTATGTGATAACTAAACATTTTATAATGTTTGATGTTATATTTATAATAAGATGACTACCATACAGAAGTCGTTTAGACTAAGTGGTCCTAATGCCCATAAAGCTTACAGGCAAAGACAGGCAAGGTTCTGCTTTTCCAGTGTTCTCATTTCTGTTAACTCTGAGTCAAGCAGTTAATGGTCAAAGTTTCTGATTTGATAAACTTCCTGTCCACCTACTGTGTGATCTGTGAGTCACTCTCCTGCTGCTGCCTCATACTCTTAACTAAGACACCCAGTTTCTGGTTGCCACAAAGTCACAAATAAAGCCCACAACAAGGCCAGTGGTTATAAAAGACCCCCAAAACTTTTCTACCACATCTGGGTCTGATTAGGCATGCTACCTTCTTCCCATTATCAGGCACTGATTACATATTCTCAGCCAAACTAATTTCGGGATATATGATTTTGATATTTCAACTTCAAGCATGTTTCCTTCCCAACACAACTCACTCACTCTTGTGCTGGGTGAGTTTTCTTGCATTGCTGGGAAAGAAGCTCTATTTATATTGTCATATGGTGTATGTAGAGGCTCTTTTTTTTTTTTTTTTTTTGGTCTGCTTGCTATGACACATAATAAGAAAACTCTGGTTTGTATCATTTTCTCAAGTATCAATTTCCTGTAAATTTCTGAACCAAGCTTTTTGCTTCAACAAGATCTCTGAGGCTAAATAAAGCAAATTACTATTAAGGGCTTCTGATTCCAATTCATAACCCTCCCTGCTCCTTCTCCTGCTCCCTTTCATAGGTCCTGTTATCAAGAATTGTGCTCAGGGTTGGTCTTCCTTAGTCTTGGCATCCTCGTCAGAAACAGTGGGGCTGAGTATCCTGTTAAACAGCTCCACACACCTGTCTTTGGCTCTATGCTGACCCCATATGGACATTTCTTTCCCCAACATGGCCCCACTCTGGTGTACTGGTATTATTTACTTATACTGACACTAGTAAGGAAGACGATATATTTATTGTGGATAAATGAAAGTGTTTTCTTATTTCCTTTTTCTCTATCTCTATCTCCCCTGATTAAGTTGCCACTGCCACAGAGCCAAAGGTTGAGGCATTTTTCAACGGGACCGTAGACCTGCCTTGTAACTTCAAGAATCCTGAAGAAATCAGCCTGGAAGAACTACTGATATTTTGGCAAGATGCCAACGATCTTGTTCTATATGAGCTCTATCAAGGAAGAGAGAAGCGGGAGTTCATCCATCCAAAGTACATTAATCGAACGGAATATAACCAAACCACTTGGACTTTACGACTCCAAAATGTTCGGATTGAGGATCAGAGGGAATATAAATGTTTAGTCCAACACCGTGGTCCCAAAGGATTAGTTCTTGTCCATCAGTTTTCTTTTCAGCTGTTTGTCCTTGGTAAGTAATCACTTATCAGTTCTTGAGTGCTACTTGGCAAGATTTATAAAGTTAAAAAATAGAAATTTCTGCAAAGTACACTGGAGATGAATGTAGAGATTCCATGAAACCAAAAGTCCACAGTGTTTTTTTCCATTTGTTGTGCAAAGTCGCTGAGAATGCAGCATTTTGGGAAATGAGCAATCAAATGAACAAAAGGAATTATGGCTAAATGAAACTCAAAGGTAGTTTAAAAATCCCCACTTTGGCCAACAGGATAATTCTTAACAACTTAGCTTGGCATGGTGTTTTATGGCCTTTTGCCCCCTTTGATACCAATATTTTCAGTCTTTTCACCCTTCTGGAGATAGAGGAACAAGGTTGCATGTGTGTGTATATATGTCTCTGGGTGAGTGATTTCTCCAAGTTCTATATTCTAAATTAAAGAATTCCTGCAAAATAGCAAATGATTATAGCAATAGAAATGGTTTCTTAGAGGAGAATCTAGGTGACTCAGTGGACAGAGTACCAGGCCTGGAGTTGGGAGGATCTGATTTGACCTCAAACTCTTTCTAGTTGTGTAACTCTGGCAAGTCATTTAACCCCAGTTGCTTAGTTCTTTGCTTTTTTGCCTTAGAACTGACAGTATCAATTCTAAGGCAGAAGGTAATTACTTAAAAAAAAAGAAATAGTTTCTTTGAAAAGGAAAAAAGTGAACTTAATGAAGATAGGAAGTGGGAAGGTTATGAGATCATGGAAATGAAGCCTCTAGGATCATAGACAAATAGTTTTTTTTTGCAGAGTAGGGAATAAGACTCCCAGAGTAGTATTATATTTATCACACTATAAAGTCTATTCATTTTCCCACAAAGATATCAACTATATCTATCCTTTATCTTATTATCTAACCTTATGCTATGTATAAGGGGCAATATAATATAATGGACAGAAAGCCAACCTTGAAATGAAAAAGATTTGGGTTCAAATTCTTTCTTTCTTTTTCTTCTTCCCCCACCACTTTCCCACAATTCTATAAGACTATAAGTTGCATGATAATTGCTGATTTGCATTCAGAGAAGGAGTTTTTTAACTGGGAGTTTCCAGTGAAGATGAAATCACACATCTAGACCTCTCATCCACCGAAAAATGTTATGCGTATCTCCATTCCTAAAAAGAATAATGAGATTGAGCAAAGAGGAATTATTGGGATCCAATGAACATAGTTTTTGAACTAGCAGGGGTCTTAGAGATAATTTCACAAATGACATAATCAAGGTCCAGGTCACAGAGGAAGTAACAGAGCTAGGACTTGAACCCATGTCCTATGACTCCCCCACCATCACTGTTATGGCATCATCAGTTATATGTCTTGAGTTAGCCTGAGAATCCCGAGACTCTCTTCTCTCTGATCAGGGACGATGATTCCCCAATAGCATCAAGATTTAAAATGAAGGAAAAAGTTATTCATGTCCAAAATCTTTTTTTTAGCCCCTTTCAGTCAACCTGAAATAACACGACTTGACAACATGACAGCAAAAATTGGAGACGTGTTGAATTTTTCCTGCTCAGCTGAACAAGGATATCCACAACCTGAGGAGATGTACTGGATGGTAACAACCGAAAATTCTACCAAGATTCCTGGCATTATGGATCTGTCCATAGATAATATCACTCAGCTCTACGATGTTAGAACTACCTTATCCCTAACTTTTAACGAAACTACCAGGATTAACATCAGCTGTTATCTACAGACTGTGGGACAAAAGGAACCCCTTATCTCCAAGATTCTGACTATAGGTAAAAGTTCCTTTTATAGCTCATATTCTTAATGGATAATAAACACAAACATTTAGGTTAAGAATACAGGTAAGGGCCCCATTGCCCACCCTTACCACTCTTCCACCTAGGAGCCAATACACAGAAGTTAAGGGTTAAAAAAAAAAGAATACAGGTAAGGGGCCAGGTCTATCAATGATGAAAACACATAAGTGCAAACAAATCAACACAGCTCAACTTAATAAATATTTATTAAGTACCTAGATATTGGAGGATACAAAGCTGAAATAACATATAGTCCCTGACATACCAAACAACTTTACACTTGAGTAAGAGGGACATGTTAAACTTGAGATGAAAATCCAGATTGAGATATCTATTCAACAGGCATTGGAGCTCTAGGGAAAAATTTGGGTTGAAGATATAATTTAGGAGTCATCTGCCTAGAAATGATCATTAGAGCCATGGATGTGAATAGGATTACTAATAAAGAATACCAAGAAAAAAAGAAAAGGGTAATAAGGGGTTCCATGGGAATATCCACACTTAGGCTGAAGCAAAAAACCAGAAAGATAATAATCAGATAAGAAGTAGGAAAAACAATAGAGTAGTTTCATAGAAACCAATGGAAGAGAGAATACTGTATAACAGAAGAGAGGGAGTCAACTATGTCAAATTTTCAGAAAGGTAAAAGAGGATAAGGACTGAAAAAAGGGGGATCAGATTTTCAAGGCATTAAGGAACAGTGGATAATCAGGAACTGGATGCAGCAAATAGACTATAACTTTTTGGGGAGAAAGACATGTATTTTGACATAGAGTTATATCTCTTTGGACTGATATAGGCAACTAGTTTCAACCTAGCCGTTTTAATTTACTATTGGGAAGGCCCTAAACCAAGGGCATATGAATTGGCTCAATTCAATGATCCCATCCATTCAGTCCAATGTGCTCCACTTTTAAGGAAAAGTTAACTCCAGTGTTGTCCCTGATCTGTTTTTTGGGGGGGGTTCTGCTATATGTAGTAGAGATGACTGGGACTAGGAAGGATCCCAACTGATCTTCATTCATTCTTATGTTTACCCATAAAACAAATATAAAGTGTGCTATGATATATAAGATGCCATGCTAGCCACTGAAATGATGGTCCCTACCATTAAAGGCTGTACGATCTTTTTCTAAGACATGGGAAAACATGCCAACAACAAATGAAAAGATAAACAATACCAGGACTCATGACAATAGCTCTGATATCATGTAGACTAGATTTATCTTCAGATCTCTGTTCAATTTCTTTGTCTTTTTCCTTTACCCAGGGTTTTTTTCTGGTGACATCAGAATTTGGTTTATATCATTCCCTAAAGGGTCCCTCAGGTCCCAGGAAGGTACAAAAGTAGCTAACTAGCAGGCTAATAAAATAGCTAATATAGGATAGATTTAGTTAATCTGACAGAAAACACACAGAATATGCGTCTGTGTCAATAAATAGTCAAAACAACTCTCTTCTATTGGACCCCAACTTTCTCAAGGTTTTATATTGCTATCCTGATTTATAATGCCACCATGGGCCTAATTCTTCCTTTTCTACCAACCCCCATTCAGAGAAAGAACTTGGGAATCAAGAATCCTTGCTTCTGGTAGGTCCCATCTTCACTTGGTACCTATATATTCCACAGAGCTCACAATACCAGTAAAGGTCCAGGTTGTTTCTCCTTGCACCCTGTTGAACCATTATGTCTTCATCTAATATCAACACTTTCTTTCTTTTGGTGTTTTTATCTGGCAGTAATTCCTTCTTTCTTTCCATGTCTTTTACTCTCCATATGTCTATCTCTACCTAGTTCTTGATCTCTTGGAAGGACCATATGGAAGCTAATGTTTCTCTTCCAAACAAATAAATGCTTGTTCATTCATTTGCTCATTTATTCATGTATTTCTATGGGAAACTTCTCTATGCTTTTCCCCTACACTCATGATCTGAGTCCAACTCCTTTTTTAAAGACCAAGTCTAAGGGCATAGCTCAAGAATGTAAAATAATCAAGAACTTGAGTTAGTGCCAGAACGAAGATCTCATCAGTGGGATGATAAAAACTCACAACAAGAGGAATTTGTGTTTTTTCTAGGAAATTCATACATTGTCAAGAGATGTTAATACTGAGAGGTTAACCAAACTGTTTCTGAAACGTGCTTGTCCACACTGCTACACAATAATCCTTTTTTGGAGGAGTGGCACAGAGACCAGACTATTTATTTGGCATAGGGAGCTGTCAGTGAGGAAACTACCGAGCAGTAAAATACCTGCTATGCATTTTAGACTTAGAGAACTGCTTGGAACTACAATATTCTTCAGACATGGGAATGGAATCTAGGCTTTCCCGACTCTGTCTGTCTGTCTCTCACCACTCTACTACTCTGCCTGAACACAATAATACAAAACGGGAAGTAGGGGGAGGGAGCAGCTTGGTGGCTCAGTGGATTGAGAAGCAGGCCTAGAGATGGAAGGTCTTGGGTACAAATCTGGTCTCATACACTTCCTAGCTGTGTAACTCTGTGCAAGTCACTTGACCCCCATTGCCTAGCCCTTACCACTGTTCTGCCTTTGAACCAATATACAGTATTGGTTCTAAGATGGAAGATAACGGTTTAAAAAATGAAATGGGGTTTGATGGAAAATGTAGTTTTACCAGCAGGAAGGAGAAACTAATGGATGATAGGAAGTAGGTCCACAAGCCAGATGAGGTTTCAATTGCCTATGATTGTGTTCAACTCAGGGCAACAGGACCCTGCAATTGTAATTGTCTGGCCACTGGCATTGGCAAACTACCCAGAACCCTCTCCCCTTCTCAGACTACCAAAATTCCCAGGTTTTCTTTCTCAACCCCAACTCTTCTCTGCAACTTCCGCCTCCCATCCCATCATCCTTCCTTCCTGCTTCCAGCTTGGAAAGACTATACTGCCCCTCATTTCCTTTGCTGATAGGGACTATTCTTAAATAATAGTATAAGAGATATCTTGATAATTGTTAAATGAATGATTTCAAAGAATTCATAGGTATAATAGGAACTGTATCTTGGAGTGGTCAGGAAAGACCTCATGGAAGAGATGGACTTGAATCAGATCCTAGAAGATTGTAAGATGTATAGAGAATGTATAAATGGGGTTGAGGGGAGAAATTTCAGGTGAATGGAATGGTGCAGAAAAAATTCAAGGTGAGAATATTTCCATTTGGGAGACAGTAAATACACCAACCTGGTTGGAGATGAAGGTTCATGTCAATGAGAAATAGAAGGCTAGACTGTGATGACCTTATATGCCAGAGCAAGGAGTTTAACTTGAAGATTACAGGGAGCCTTTAAGGTTTGGGGGGCACAGATGTAAAATCTGAAAATATTTTAAGAAGATTAATCATTTGGTAGCATATAAAGTGCAGTGATACTTAGAGTCTGGGAGAACAGAAAGAAGTATTACAACAGACAAGATCTATGGTTATAAGGGCATGGCCAAGGGGAGGGAATGAAAATAGGGGGATGAATTTGGGGAGTCTTTAGGACTTAGTGACTGAATATGGGGATAGAAAAATGTAGGGGAGGGATAAAAAGAAATTCAAGCCAAATTGAGATTTTTGCACTCTAGTGGCACATTTATGTTTAGAATGGATGCCATTATCATCTCTCCAAATCTTAGGAGTTTGCCCTTGTCTATCCTTTCACATATGGTTAAAAAATGATCAAATCTCTAAGAAAGAGAGGCAAATCTTGCCCTGGCCTCACTGTTGACTGCTGCTGCTGGGGCCATGTGACTCTGGCCCTTGTGACTACATTTTGGTTTTCATTATTTATGGCTTTTAAGCCTATATAGGCAGCTGCTGGGCAAGTGAATATAGAAAGCAGCAATCTGCAGAAGTTTTAGAGATGATTTGGCTGATAACTCCTGTGATGATTTCCTTGTACAGAGATACAATCCAATGAAGACCCGGGAAATAATTTCCTCGAATTGATTCTTGGACTTGTATTATTATTTATTGTCATAGCGATTGTTTGTTGGACAAAACGCCATCGTCTCTGTGATAAAAGAGGTAAGTCACTCAGATTTATTTACCTCACAACTTATTTATTTTCCTCTTTTCTCTTGGAATGTTGTACAGTTCATGCATATATATTATTTGGTCTTATACATCTTTTGTGACCCCATTTGGGGTTTTCATGGAAGACACTGGAGTGGGTTGCCATTTCCTTCTTTAGCTAATTTACAGTTGAGGAAACTGAGGCACACAGGATTAAGTGGTTTGCCAAGGATTATACAGCTAGTAAGTGTCTAAAGCTGGATTTGAATGCAGTTCTTCTTGACTCCTGGGAAGCTAGATAACACAGTGGATAGAGCGCTGGGTCTGGAGTCAGAAAAACTTATCTTTGTGAGTTCAAATCTGACCTCAGACACTTATTACTGTGTAATAGTTGTGACCCTAGGCAAGTCACTTAACCCAGTTTGCTTCAGCTTCCTCATCTTTAAAATGAGTTGGAGAAGAAAATAACAAAACCACTCAATTGTTTTGCAAAGAAAACTTCAAATGGAGTCATGAAGAGTTAATGACAAAAAAAAATGGCTGAACTAACTAATATGCCTGTGCTGTGCTAAACGCAACAGATATAAAGATAGGCAAAAATGCAGTCTCTGACTTCAGGGAGCTCACATTTGAATGGGGAGACAGTGTGCAAACAAACAGGTAGATACAAGATGTGTGTATAGTGTAAACAGAAGATAAGTTCTGAGGAAAGCACTGAAAGGAGAAGGAATAAAGCATGGTAAGAGGGGCAACCAGGTGTCTCAGTGGATAGAGATCAAGGCCTGGAGTTGGGAGGTCCTGGGTTTAAATCTGGCCTCAGACATTTCCTAACTGTGTGACTTTGGGCAAGTCACTTAACCCAATTGCCTAATCCTTGGATTGAGTCTTGGAACTGATATTTAGTATGGATTTTAAGACAGAGGTAAAGGAGGAAGGAAGGAAGGAAGGAAGGAAGGAAGGAAGGAAGGAAGGAAGGAAGGAAGGAAGGAAGAAAAAGAAAAGATGGTCAAAGAATGAAAAAAGAAAGCATCACAGTATAGTTGAAGAGTACTTACTTGAGTCAGAGGCTATAACTTCATATCCTACCTCTAATGCTTATTGACTATCTGACCTTGGGCAAGTCAACTTCCTTAATTCTCAGTTGCTTCAATTATAAAATGAGGACATTGGAATAGCATATTCTTTGATAGTCTTCCCAGCAGTACATCTATGATCCTGTGTTCTATGACCATATACTCCTATGCAGGGAGTATTTCAACAGGAAGGTGTCTTAAAGGTCATACTGTCCAACTTCTCATCCATTGTGGTAATTCCTTTTATTACATTCCTGACAGATGGTCATTGCTGGATTCCTCACATTCCTGATTATCTCTGTAAGAGGGGAAAACTAGATATTTAAGGTGTGGTCGCCAGAAATCTATTAACTCCATTTAAAAAAAAAATAGACCCAAGTCAGGATGACTTTTATGGTGGTTATTTACAATTAGGAAGATTGAAGGTAGGGAAATTGAGAGAGAGAAACTCTGGCCTGGACCAGAGGCCTGAACCAGGTAAGAATTTAGAGGCCCCAGCAGAGGGGCACAGAGGTGAATTAAACTAGGCTTCTAGCCACAAGGCCTCCTCTAAGAAGAGAGGCCTCCTTGAGGCTAGAGCCTCCAGAAACACCAAGGGAAGAGAGAGTCAGCCTAACTTATTCACGTGACAATTCAAAAGGCAGCAGTTTGAAGTCTCACCAGAGATCCTTCAACACCAAATTCAAAGCGTCAACTGCTTCCACAGGAAGTTACCATCATATTTAAAAGATAGCATCTTTCATTATTTCCTGCATCCACCTCCAATTTCAAGTGGACAAATGGCAGCCTCAACACTATTTTGGACTACCCAAAGGGCAGTCCCTTGTTTTTTATTTGTCACTTACTATCACGTGTGGGTAACAGACCTTCCCCTCCCCACTTAATTCTAAGTTGGGTAGGGTGACATTATTTCTGATGCCTAGAGTCTAGACAATGAATGAGGGTGAGCTAATTCCATTCACACACCTCTTGAGGCAGGCCTTCCCAAGGTCAGACTTTTTTTTTTTAATCATTAAAAGGATCTTATTATGTTGATTTAAAATTGGTCTCTAAGGCCCTATGTCCCATTCCAAACTTTCACCTGTTGACTTAGTTTTTATCTTCTGGAATAACAGAGAAAATCATAGGGTCAGAGATCTGGAGTTAGAAGGAACCTTGGGCCATCTTGTCCAATCCTTGCATTTTATAAATGAGGAAATGCAGTATAATTCATCAAATAAGTGGATGTACCTGTTATGTCTTTCCTTTGTCTTCTCATCTCTAAACTAAATTCATTCAGTCCCACCATCCACTCTTCATATGGCAAAATTCCCAACTCCTTCGTTTATCATCATCCCTACTGAAACATAGTTCTTCAAATTGAATTTATGAATAAGTAAATAGATACATTTAGGAGATACATGATCAAAATGTTTTACTGAAAAATTGGGGAACCACTGCTCCAGACACCAAATACCTTAACTAAGTAATTAATGTTTAAATACAGATAGAGCTTTATCTTTAGGAGAGGTCTCTGATCTAACCAAATGATTGTGAAGGTTCAATCATATAAGAATGTAGAGCTAGAAAGGCTTTTAGACTATCTATGGTCATGACCCTTTGCAGGAATTTTTCACTAGTGGGATTTCAATGAAGTTATGGGACACATAGGAAATCTGTTCCAACTCCCTCCCTCCTTCTCCTTTCTCTGCTTCCTGCTCAACAGTACTAGGGAGATTCTTTCTGTGGTCTGGGGACAAGTGCCAGATTCCTTAGCTTGGTTATTGCCATGGTTAGCATTAGTGATTCAACCCAGTTAAGAAATTTATGTTTAGAGAGCTACCTTTAACTTTCAAACACTTGCCTACACCACTAATGGTAAAAGGTAAAGATGTTTCTGTTCAGTGAAGGGAATTTCTTTCTTTAGTTATTTTTTAAACCTTTGCCTTTGCAACTATCAACAATTTGGAAATAGGTCTTGATTAATGACACATGTTAAAACCAGTGGAAATGCATATCGGCCAGGGGAGGGGAGAGGCCGGGGGGGTGAAAGGGAAAGTAAGAGCATAAATCATGTAACCGTGTTAACTTTTCTAAAATATAAATGTTAATAAAAAAAAATTCTGAGTAAGCAAGAGTAAGCACATAATGGGTCCTAGAATCAGGACCTAATAAAGTGCCTTGTGTCCCACAAGGCTGTAGGACCATTGCAGCAATATGTACTCACCCAATCAGCAACCAGGACTACAGAAAACTCACAGGGATAAGAGAGCCAAAATGGCAGCCAAACTAAGGTACTTTGTCTGAATCTGGCATGGGGAAATATTGCATCTGTCATTGTCAAACAGCCACTTCCTCAAACCTTAAAAGAAGTTCTTTGTCTTGATGCAAATTCTCATCAATCCTACTGGGATTGATTGGTCTCCTTGACCTTGTGCTTCTCGACAGATTCTCATCAATCCCATTGGGATTGGTTGGTCTCTTTGACCTTTGCTTCTTGGTACTGTACAATGGCTCTTTTGTGATCCCTTCTTCTGAAATCTGACACAATTATTAGACAAAGTCTCATAATATTTGACAATCAATGTCAGGTTTCTACAGTCTAAAGCTTTTGCATTGACATTAGGGCTGATGGATATTGTAAACTTATTTTAGTGCAAAATTAAAAAAAAACCATTAATGCTGGTTGCATGTACTACAAGTACAAAAAGTAGGAGAGGAAAGAAAATTCAAATATCCTATTGCACATAAAAGGAAAAACAATAATAAAATTAAAAATAAAAATAAAAAATTCACATTCTATGTGACAAAGTATCAGCCAAGCAGAGGCACAACGCAAAGGTTTCTCACTCAAAAATGAGATCTCTTCCCTTTTAACTTGGCCATGATCCACAGTGATTATTGTATATGTACATGATTATTGACCAGGTAACAACTTTAAAAAAACAACAACAAAACAGTAATACAACAGCTAGTGCACATTCTAAAAAGTACCAAAATCCCCCAAACCATAAGAGCTCATAAAATTCTCCAAAGTTTACTGATACAGGTTGTAATCAGTTTGATGAAGAACATTTATCATCTATGTGACAATTAACAAAGGCAAAAAGGCACAAAAGGCTGTATAGGCAATATGTGACCTCAATGGATCTGGTGACAAACTCAGTATCCATAAGAATTTATGGCTATGCCATGGAAAGGGTTTGCCCAACTAGACTATGGGCTTTTACAATGGTATTATCTCCAGTCCAGGCATAGGACAGTACAAATAAAGATAGTAGGATGCTACAAATAAAAACAGTGTAATATAACTTATAGCTAATAGCCAAAACACAGTAACTTAAAGTGACGTAATGTAACAGAATATATTAGATTAGATCAATATGTGAACTAAAAAACAAAATAAAATCTTAAAACAAACAATCAGCAAATACAATAAGCATGATAGGATACAGTCACTCTTTACATGAGAACAATGAATCCAAGAGTCCTTTTCTCCAATTTTGATAGCTGTTGGAGAGGTTAACAGGATTTGGAATGGACCTTCCCAGGCAGTTCCTCCAGTGTGCTTGTAGTTCTTAATATACACCTTGTCACCTGGGTGTAGGTCATAGAGGGAGAAGTCTATAGGTCTTGCTTGTACTACAGCCCTGGATTCATGGACTTCTTGCAATTTGATCTATAAATCCTATATATATGAAGCAATAGAAGTGTCTTCCCCTAGTAATGATGTGTATGCAGGAGAAAAAGACTTAGCCTGGATAGGGGGATATCAATAAAGCATCTCAAATGGTGAGATGTGTAGATCTCCCCTTGGCCTGCTTCTAAGATAAAATAGGGCAGAGGGAGAATTTCAGCCCATTTTAAATGAGTCTTTGTGCACAATTTGCCAATCATAGTTTTAAGATCTCTGTTTATTCTCTCAACTTGGCCTGAGCTCTGAGGATGATACAGTACCTGGAATTTGGGAGTGATCCCCAAACAAGATTATATCTGAGACAAAACCAAATCAGTAAAATGAGTTCCCTTGTCTGAACCAATATGTGCAGACAGGCCAAAGTGAGGAATAATCTCTTTTAAAAGCACTTTGGCAAAAAAAACCCTCTATGGCCCACGTGGTGGGAAACGCTTCTGGCCCTCTGATCAGTTGATCCACTATGACTAGACAAAATTTATACTGTCCAAGCTTTGGCATAGTGATAAAATCAATTTGTAGATGTTCAAAAGGTGTGTAAGCCAGAGGATGACCACCAAAAGCTTTGCCATGAAAGGTGTGCTGATTATATGCTTGGCAGGTGGGGCAGGCTGCACACACTTTAGAGGCTATGATAATTATACCAGGGGCTATCCATACTCTTTTATTAGAGTCTGCAATGCCCTGGGTGCCAAAGTGACAATTTTATTTGGTGATAAAAAAAACTTCTAGGGAGAGGGGTTTTCCTTTAGACACCTATACTTGATGTATCTGTTTTGCCTTGAATTTTTGCTTCCACTTTTTCACTTCCTGCTAAATAAGAAAGGGCTAAATTAAGTCATTACTAGTTGCCAATGTTAAAATTGATTCAGGCTCTTCTAAAGTAGTGAGTTTTGCTGCAGTGTCTGCCTGGTGGTTCCCTCTAGAGACAGAGTCAGTTCCACCTGTATGGGCAGAGCAATGAACCACAGCTAGGGCTTCAGGGAGCTGGAGAGCAAAAAGAACTTCTTTAATGATTTTTGCAATTGCAATACATTTTCCAGCTGAGGTGAAAAATCCCCTTTGAAGTCATAGCATACCTACTACATGATATATTCCAAATTCATATCTAGAGTCTGTGTAAATAGTTGCCTTCTTATCTTTGGAAATTATACAGGCATGTTTTAGAGCTATGAGTTCCTTGAGAACTTACATTTGAGGGCAGTGAAACTGACCACACAGTGGTGAATTTTGTGACTACAGCAACTCCAGTGTAGCATATGCCATCCCTCATGAAAGAAGAACCATCAGTGAATAAGACTAAGTCTGGGTTGTCTAAAGGAGTGTCCGGGAGATTATCTCAAGGCTTTTCAGTCATGGATGCTAAAGATTCACAGCTCTGCAATGATTCTCCTGAGACTGGTAAATCAGGAAGCAAGGTTGAAGGATTAAGAACTGTACAGTGTTTCAAGGTAATATTCTCATTACCTAATAAGGTTACCTCATATCTAGTGAGTCTTTGATCAGAAAATGCCTGTGTTCTATGCCTTAGCAACAATGCTTCGACTTCATGTGGACACATTATGGTTAATGGACATCCCAATGCTAAATCAGCAGATTTAGTTACTAACAAAGCTGTGGCAGCTACGCCTGTAAGATAGGGTGGTGCTCCTGAAGCTACTGGGTCCAGCTGGGCAACTAGATGCTGAACAGCTACCAAAGGTTGAGATAAAATGCCTGAAACTACCCTTCTCTGTTTGTGTACATACAAAGTAAATGGCTTTTGGTAATCTGGAATGCCTAGAGCAGAGGCAGACAGGATAGCCTGTTTTAATTTTGAAGGAGCTGACAGGTGTTCCACCTCTAATTTAAATGGTTCAGGGATGGGATTTTTGTCGGAGTTATAAGGGGCTTGGTGATTTCCCCATAGCAAGGGATCCACTGCCTACAAAATCTTGTTGCTCCTAAAATTTCCCTGAACTGTTTCTTAGTGGAGGGGGCACTTGATTTCTGAATATCTTCAATGAGTTTAGGGGAAATGCAGCAGGCGCCAGCAGTTAAAATGAACCCTAAATATTCCACTTTGGGGAGACACCACTGAACCTTTGCCTTAGAGATCTTGTGGCCTCTTTTATGTAGCTCTAAAAGGAGATGTTTTCTATCTTCCTGGCATACTGTGGCATTTGGTGAGTACAAGAGCAAATCATCTACAAACTGCATCAAACAGCTCTCCTTAAACCTATTGTTTTCCAAATCCTGTCTTAAAATCTGTGAGAACAACGTGGAACTTTCCATGAACCCTTATGGTAACTGACACCATGTTCACTGGGAACCCTTCCAGGTGAAGGCAAATGCTGAGCACAAGTCTACCACAGTGAAATATTTGGCTGTGCTGGGAATAGAGGAGATAATTATGGCTGGTCTGGGAACCAAAGGATATCTCTTAATGACATGATTATTTATAGCCCTTAAATCCTGTACAAATCGGTAGACAATTTTTCCATCTGGGCTTAATTTTGGCTTTTTTACAGGTGGGATAGGTGTATTATGTTCAGATTTGCTCAGTGAATCTATTACTGGGATAATTCCTTCAATTGCTTCTTTTGATAGAGGATAATGAGGAATGGAAGGAGAAGGACCACCTTTTGTCTTAATTTGAACAGGAACAGCTAATTTAAGTAGGCTGACATTGGAAAACAATGTGGCCCAAAGAGACTCACGCATATCAGCTGGGATTTTAAATGTGAGAGGCTTCTTCACCTCCTGACTGTATGAAAGAAGTATAGGGAGCAAATTTAAGGATTCCTCAGGCAATTCTAGTGTCATCAAATCATCTGGAGAGCATGTTATTGTGGCTCTAAGCTTGCATAAAAGATCTCTCCCTAGCAAATTTGTAGGGGAGTTAGGCATTAGAAAAAAAGAATGTTCTACTGCTAGGGGTTCTACAGACACAATTTTAAGTGAAAGCTTTGGAACCTTTAGGGGTGGCCTTGATACCCCTATTATATGTAGTGAGCCAATAGAATTGCATTCAGAATCAAGTTTATTCATCAATACTGATCTGGATGCTCCAGTGTCTAAGAGGCAATCATAATACGTGTTTCCAATTTTTAGGGTTACATGAGGTTCATCATTATTGGGACGAGGGAGGAGGGGAGAATGGACTAGGATAACTGGTGTTAAAACATCAAGGTCTGGGAAATCAAAGGTTTCACTCTGATTCCAAAGACCTTACTCCCTCTTCACACCTTCATAAAGATCCTTGGTTAGTTCTCTAGGATCCCTCATGCTGAGAGGGATTTTCAACCCGAGTATAGCGTAGATGAGCCCCATTTGGGGTATTTTGGTATGAGTTATCAGTTGCCTCATTTGGGTTATTATTTTGAAATAAATGAGTTATTTCACTTGTAAAGATGATAAAATGGTATAGCACTGTTCTCTGTCTGTGTCAGGCCGATAGGCTGGAAATGGTAGGCCTCAGACCTGAATCTGTGATGAGCACAATCTGACTGGTTTTCTTTATAACAAAATGGGTTTATTTCACAGGTTTCAAACAGGGAAAGGAAGAAGGGCCAAAAGGGATTTCCCTATTTCTAATTTTCTTAATCTTCTCCCTCCAAAACCTAATAGATTCTCATGAATCACTTCTTTGACTTGCTGCTATCTGACAACTATTCTCTCTGTTTCCAAAAAATTTCCCTAATCTAGCTTTCCTGACTATGGCCTCTCTCAAAAATAGTCTTGGTAAAGAAATATAGTTCAGTTAGTTTTGATTAGGCGGTGACAGAATGGTAAAGTCATACAAGGCCTCCAACCTAGAGGCTGTAGGTTTCTTTGAGGTCAGGCAGGTATATTCTTTTCAGGTTGGCTTCTTCTCAATAAATCAGGATATATTTCAATTTGAAAGTCAGGAACATAGAAGATAGACACAGATGGAAATCCATTGGTAATTTTCTATTTGGAGACTGGATAGCTGATCAGAGGGACTTCAGCTGCAAGGTCAAATGGCTTCCCCCAGAAACTGTTATCTTTCCTCATAGGAAGTTATCTCTCCAAGTTCCAAAGGAAACAGGAACCAAAGAGAGCCCATCTTTAGCTCCCTGGTCCTCTTTATATCTCTTCCTGACATTCCTTGGAACCTTTCCCTTTGTGTTCCATCTGTGAGCCAACCAGATTACAAACCTCTATATTTTGCAAAACTTTCTTTCCTACTTCTCTATTTTAATAATTTCTATAATTGTCATTATTTCTGTAATTGTTATTATTTCTATTTGCCTGATTCTGCTATTACTCAGCTATACATAGTGACCCCAAGGGGATTAGCTTTTCACCTTCTGCTCAGGGAACTCGGGGAATTGGCTGTGGAAGGCAGCAGCAAAAGAGCAGTGAAGGTGCCAGTGGAAGCCGTGGGAGGGATGGGCGCAGACTGCAGCAGGAAGCAACTTATCTATTTTGGCCAGGATCCCTGCAAACAAAACTGAACGGCCAGAGATGCCACTACGCAGCTCCCATCATGAGTGGTTCCCACCACTGGGAAAACTCCAAAGAGAGGGGAAAGGTGAAAAGGCCATGGCAGGAGAGAAATGCAGTTTTAATCAACTCATTTAGAGAGGTGTAAGGGTCCTACACTCCAGACTTCTTGTTGCCAAAAATGTAAGATTTAAATTAATGCCAATAACTCCAGGTATTAATTTTATAAAATTTATAATAATTACTTGAAGTAGAAGAAATAAAAACAAGAAATAGAAGTATACAACCTAATTATCTAACAAAAGTAAGGCCATGTGAATAAATTCTCCTGCCTGGTTCAAAGCCAGGTTCCACAGCCATGATCAGGGAAAGAGAGAGAAAGAGAGATAGGGGTCACACCAAAACTTAATCTCTCATATGTACGCATACAGTGTACACACTTAGCATGAGCACACAAATGGGATGCTGGGTAAGAGAGTCCTGGGGAGCAAATTCTATCCACATAGTTCCTTCCTTTCCCATAGATCTGACAGGTATACTATTCTATGCTTGCCCAATTTGTTGATGATTTCCCTCTTTATATTTAAGTCATTTATCCGTTCTGAATTAATCTTGGTATAGGGTATAAGATATTAATCTAAACCTAATTTCTCCCATACTTTTTTTTAAACCTTTACAATTCTGTGTATTGGCTTCAAGGCAGAAGAGTGGTAAGGGTAGGCAATGGGGGTCAAGTGACTTGCTCAGAGTCACACAACTGGGAAGTGTCTGAGGCCAGATTTGAACCTAGGACCTCCTGTCTCTAAGCCTGGCTCTCAATCCACTGAGCTACCCAGCTGCCCCCACCCCATACTATTTTCCCAGCAGGTTTTGTCAAATAGTGGGTTCTTGTCCCAAAGCTGGGATCTTTGGGTTTATTGAACACTATCTTGCTACTATCATTTGCCCCAAGTCTATTCCATTGATGCACCCTTCTATCTCTTAGCCAATTTCATATTGTTTTGATGATCATTGCTTTATAGTATACTTTGAGATCTGGTAAGATTAGGCCTCCATCCTTTACATTTATTTATTAGTTCCCTTGATGTTATTGATCTTTTGTTCTTCCAGATGAACTTTATAATAAAATTTCAAATTCTATAAAAAAAGTTTTTTGGTAGTTTGATAGGTATAGCACTGAATAAATAAATTTAGGTAGAATTGTCATTTTTATTATATTAACTCATCCTACCCATGAGCAATTGACATTTTTCCAATTTTTTAGATCTAGTTTTATTTGTGTGAAGAGTGTTTTGTAGTTATGTTCACATAATTCCTTAATTTGTCTTGGCAAGTAGATTCCCAAATATTTTATATTTTCTAAAGTGATTTTAAATGGAGTTTCTTCTTCCAACTCCTGCTACTGAATTTTGTCAGAAATATACAGAAATGCAGATGATTTCTGTGGGTTTATTTTGTACCCTGCAACTTTGCTAAAGTTATTAATTATTTCTACTAGCTTTTTAGTTGATTTTCTCAGATTCTTCATTATATCCTCTGCAAAGAGTGATAGTTTAGTTTCACCATTGCCTACTTTAATCCCTTCAATTTCTTTTTCTTCTCTAATTTCTACTATTAGCATTTCTAGTACAATATTAAATAATAGAGGTGATAATGGGTATCCTTGCTTCTCTCATGATCTCATTGGGAAGACTTCTAACTTGTCCCCATTGAAGATGATACTTTCTGATGGACTTAAATATATACTGTTTATTATTTTGAGGAAGGACCCTTCTATTCCTACACTTTCTAGTGTTTTCAATAGGAATGGGTGTTGTATTTTATCAAAGGCTTTTTCTGTATCTATTGAGATAATCATGTGTTTTTTATTGGTTTGATTATTCATATAGTCAATTAAGTGGATAGTTTTCCTAATATTAAACTATCCTTGAATTCTTGATATAAATCCCACCTGGTCATAGTGAATAATTCTTGCGATAACTTGCTGTAGCCTTTTAGCTAGTATTTTATTTAATATTTTTGCATCTAGGTTCAGTAAGGATATTGGTCTATATTTTTCTTTCTGTTTTTGGTCTTCCTGGCTTGGGAATTTAGTGTCAGAGGGGAGACTAGACTTTAAGGTATGATCACCAGAAATCTATTAACTCGATTTCAAAATAAAATAGACCCAAGTCAGGATGACTTTTATGGTGGTTTATTTACAATTAGGAAGGCTGAAGGTAGGGAGATTGAGAGAGAGAAACTCTGGCCTGGACCAGAGGCCTGAATCAGGTAGGAATTTAGAGGCTCCAGCAGAGGAGCACAGAGTTAATTTAAAAAGGCTCTAGCCACAAGACCTCCTCTGAGAAGAGAGGCCTCTTTGAGGCTAGAGCCCCCAGAAACACCAAGGGAAGAGAAAGAGAGTCAGCCTGGCTTACCCACGTGACAATTCAAAGGGAAGCAGTCTGAGGTCTCACCAGAGATCCTTCAACACCAAGTTCAAAGCACAAATTCCCTCCACAGGAAGTTACCATCATATTTAAAAGATAGCATCTTTCGTCACTTCCTGCATCCACCTCCAATTTCAAGTGGACAAATGGCAGGCTCAACACTGTTTTGGACTGGCCAAAGGGCAGTCCTTTGTTTTTGATTTGTCACTTACTATCACATGTGGGTAACAGACTTCCCCCCTCCCCACTTAATTCTAAGTTGGGTAAGGTGACATTATTTCTGGTGGTTAGAGTCTAAACAACGAATAAGGGTGAGTTAATTCCATTTACAGAATAGCCAACACTTCAAGAATTATATTTTATAGTTTTTTAATAATCACTTGAAGTAGAAGGAATAAAAAGGAAATAGAAGTAAAAAAAAAACCCTCATTATATAACAAAATTAAAACCATGTGAGCAAGTTCTCCTGCCTCTCACCTCACCTCACTTCCACTACATCTGATCAGCAAAAAAATAGAAAGGTGGGGCTACACCAAACTACTATCCTCCCTACATCAGCACATAACATGAGAAGGAGAGTGGGGTGTTGGAAATTGTAGTTTTAGGGTGCAGAAATTAATTACATAACTCCTTTGCCTATTTTGTTAAGTAGTTTGTAAAGTATTGAGATTAATTGGTCTTTAAATGTTTAATAGAATTAATTTGTGAATCCACCTGGCTCTGGTGATTTTTTTCTTTGGGAGTTTCTTGATGGCTTGTTCAATATCTTTTTCTTATATGGGATTATTTAAGTATTCTATTTCCTCTTTTGTTAATCTAGGCAATTTATATTTTTGTAAATATTCATCCATTTTAATGTCATATAATTAAGCAAAATAGCTCTTAATTGCCTTAATTTCCTTTTCATTAGAAGTGAGATCACCCTTTTCATTCACAATACTATTAATTTGGTTTTCTTCTTTCTTTTTTAATTTAGATTAACCAATACTTTATCTGTTTTATTTGTTCTTTCAAAATACCAGCTCCTAGTCTTATTTATTAGTCCAATAGTTCTTTTACTGTCAATTTTATTAACTTATTTGATTTTTAGGATTTCCAATTTGGTCTTTATCAGACCAATTTGTTCTTTTTCTAGTTTTTTTTTAGTTACACGCCCAATTCATTAATCCCTGTTTTCTCTTTTTTGTTAATACTCTTCCTTTTTTTTTTTTTTGTTAATATAGGCAGCAGGAATATAAAATTTCCCCTGAATAATGCTTTGGCTATATCCCATAAATTTTGATATGTTGTTTCTTAATTGTCATTCTCTTTAATGAAATCAGTGATTGTTTCTATGATTTTTCCTTGACCCACCAGTTTTGGAGAATAAAGATTTTAAAATTTTCAATTAATTTTTAATTTGTCTTTCCATGTACCCTTGCTACTAATTATAATTTTTATCACATTATGATCTGAAAAAGTTGCATTTATTATTTCTGTTTTTCTGCATTTGTTTGCAATGTTTTTATGCCCTAGTACATGTTCAGTCTTTGTAAATGCACCATCTGCTGCTGAAAAGAAGGTATATTTCTTTTTATCCCTATTAACTTTTCCCCATATATGTATTAATTCTAATTTTTCTAAAATTTCATTCACATCTTTTACTTCTTTCTTATTTATTTTTTTTTGGTTTGATATATCTAGATCTGATAGAGGAAATTTGAGGTCTCCAACTAGTATAGTTTTACTTTCTGTTTCCTCCTTAGCCTCCAATAGTTTCTCCTTTAAAAATCTGGATGCCTAACCTTTTGGTGCATACATGTTGGGTACTGATATTCTTCACTGTCCATACTGCCTTTTAGCAGGATGTAATTACCTTCCTTATCTCTTTTAATCCGATCTCTTTTTGCTTTGGCCTTGTCAGATCTCATGATTACAACTCCTGCCTTCTTTCCCTCTGTTTATGCCCAATAAATTCTACTCTAGTCTCTTATCTTTATCCTGTGTGTGTCTACCTGCCTCATGTATGTTTCTTGTAGACAACATATGGCAGGATTTTTATTTTTATTCTACTCTGCTATCTGCTTCCATTTTATAGGTGAGTTCACCCCATCCACATTCAGAGTTATGATTTCCAACTCTGTATTCCCCATCATTTTGATTTCCTCTTTTAATCCTTCACTTTCTTCTTTCATTATTTCCCTCCACATCAGTGTTCTGCTTTTAATCAACCCCCCCCCCTTTCCCCTACCCTTATTTTACTTTCCTTCCCATCCCCTCCCTTCTTATTCCCCTATTTCTCTTTAAGGGCTATTAATCATACCCTGTCCCACCCCCACCTCCCACCTTTCCCTCCCTTTTAATACTCCCCACCCCCTTCCTTACTCCCTTTCAACTTCTCTATAAGGTAAGATAGAAGTCTATACCCCAATAGATCTGGCTGTTCTCCCCTCTTAAAACTGATTCCACTAAGAGTAAGGTTTAAGTATTACCCGTCACCACTCTCTTCCTCCCCTTCTTATAATAGTATTCTTCCCACCAACCCATGTACTTCTTTATGTGGTATAATTTATCCTATTTTACCTCTTCCTTCAAATTTCTCATAGTGTCATCCTCTTTTTTTTGTCCCCCCCATTTTTTAAACATATCATCTTAACCAGCTTAATACTATAACCTCTGCCTATGAATATTAATGAAAACAATTTTTAAGAGTTACAGATATCATTTTTCCATATAGGAATATAATCCATTTGACCTTATTTATATCCTTAAATTTTCCCATCTCACTTTCTTGTTTACCTTTCTATGATTTTCTTGAATTTTGTATTTGGACATAGAATTTTCTGTTTAGTTCTTGTTTTTTCTTTAGGAATGCTTGGAAATCTTCTATTTTGTTAAATTCTCATACTTTCTCTTGAAAGTATATAGTCAGTTTTGATTGGGTAGGTAATTCTTGGTTGTAGACCCAGATGTCTTGCCTTCCTAAATATCATATTCCAAGCCTTGCCATCCTTTAGTGTTGAAACTACTAGATTCTGTGTAATCTTGACTGGGGCTCCTTGATATCTGTATTATTTCTTTCTGGCTGTTTGCAGTAATTTCTCCTTGTCCTGGGAGCTCTTGAATTTGGCTATAACATTCCTGGGAGTTGTCATTTGGGAATTTATTGCAAGAAGTGATCTATGAATTCTTTCAATTTCTACTCTACACTGTTATTCAAAAATTCCAGGGCAGTTTTCTTTGATAGTTTCTTGTAATATGATGTCTAGACTAACTGGCATGGAAGGTGGTGTGGGGGAGGGGTGATCAGCTTACACTTTGATTAGTGCCCCCTTATAGTGTGGGAATCACCATTCACGTCCTGTGTTTCACACTATAGCGAGTAGGAGAACTCCTTTACTCATCTGGTTTTTATTTCTGTACTTTTGAGATGCTTTGTAATGATTGGTTGGAAGGAGATTCAGAAAGCTCCTGCTACTATGCTGTCATCTTGGCTCCACTCTCTTCCTAATGAACACAGAATAAATTTGTGAAGCTTTTGGCAAATTCATCTCTACTCTCTAGCAGATATTTCTTTTAAAAGATATTTTTATTTTGCCAATTACATTACTAACAAATTTCCACATAAGTTTTCTGAAGTTATAGTATCCAATTTGTCTTCCTCCTTCCCTTCCCTCCCCACTCCCAGAACTGGCAAGCAATTTGATCTGGGATATACATATATTATCATGCAAAACATATTTCCATATTATTCATTTTTGTAAGAGAATAACCATATAAAACCCAAGCCCCAAACAAAAATCCAAAGAAGCAAGTGAAAAACCCCATTATTTGATCTTCATTATGACTCCAAAAGTTCTTTCTTTGGATTTTGATAGTATTCTTTATCATAAGTCCCTCAGAATTGTCCTAGATCATTATATTGATGAAAGTAGCTAAGTCTAACACAGTTAATCATTCCACAATATTGTTCTTATTGTGCACAGAGTGTTCTGATTCTGATTATTTCACTCTGAATCAGTTCATGTAGGTTTTTTTAGCTCTTTCTGAAATCATCCTGTTCATCATTTTTTATGGCACAGTAGTATTCCATCACCATCATATACCACAATTTGTTCAGTTGTTCCCCCATTGATGGATATTCCTTCAATTTCTAATTCTTTACCACCACAAAAAGGGCAGTTATAAATATTTTTGTACAAGCATGTCCTTTCCCTTTTTTGAGAATTTCTTTGGGATACAGACATAGTAATGGTATTGTAAGAAATAAAATTCATATAAAAGGATAGATTTAAAAATATTAGGGTTTTAAAGGATTTATTGATAGCCACTTAGGAAAATGAAACCACATGTCTTTTTAAAGGGACCTGCCATTTACCTGCTCCTCCCATCCTGGCTTCTGCTCCACAATCACAAAAGAGCAAGTACCAATTCAGTCCTCAATCTTTATACTTTTCTCTACATGATTACACTTCCTGCCCACATGATTACACAAGAGAGGAAGGCAGTTGGCTCTTGGGAAATGTAGTTTGAAAGAGCCCTAAATGTCCACAGGAAGTTTAGATCAAGGACCTCAAAATTAGTTCAAGGACTCCCAAATTTCCAATATCACAGTATTACTGGATCAAAGGGTATACATTGTTTTATAGCAATTTGGGAATCTATCACATATTTTATTATCTTATTAATTAACTTATTAACAAGATAATTCATCATTATCTTGAGAAACTTTACTGATGCCTTGCTTCAAATGAAAAAAATACTAATAACTTTGAAGAAATTTAGATGACTTTGATATGACCATCTTAATGAAGCTATTTTGACTTTCAAAAATCATCTCACTCTTTTTAAGTCTTACAAACTAAGACCAATACTCTTATTTATCCTTATAAATCATACCCATGCCATTACTGTTCCTATATTCTTGCCACCTTGATGCTTCTAGAAGTGTTGGGAGCTATAGCATCCTCTTTCTGTTTTCTCATAGAGATTCTCTATTCTAAAGCTGTGATTTGTGCCTTATTCTAGGAACTACTAAGGAGAAGGCAGAAGATCCTGGACATTCTGAAGAAAAGCAAGTACTTCCAACCACAGGACACACAGAACAGGCAGAGAAATAGTGGCTTTCTTAATTGGCTCAGAACATCCTGACAGAACATCCTCACAAATGTTGAACTCTCTTGCAGGCCATCTACATATCAAGTATACTGTGGTACTTATGAACTTCTAAAGAAATCTTTATATCAGCAATAACAGAAGTTTTGGAGATTACTACTGATGCCCTCCTCAGTTTTGCCCTCCTTAGTGCAGCTATAAATATTAAAAATGATAAAGGCTGGTATAAATATATAAATTAGTATTTTAATTAAAGCCATGTTTATAGATAAAGTTATCAGACCACACGCTTGTAAGCATTCAAAACTGCCGCCTCCATTACTGTCTCGAGTCTGCTAGCCAAGAGCCTACGGGCAAAAGAGACCACTCCCTCCTAACCCAGGAAATTTAAGCCCTTCCCTGCGTCAAGATGTTGGCCTCCCCAAGCTCAAAGACTGGGAAACGGAAACCAGTTGGACCATGTTGGATCACAGGAAATGTAGTTTTGATACATTTCCCCTGTCCATAGAAATATATACACTTTTTAGATGGCTTTTCCCAAATTTCACTTTTACACAGCTGACACCTTTGTACTGAACAATGTATGTTTCTGATATGTTACAATCGTCTTGATATATCACCTTCTTTTGATGTATTGTAGAAGTACACAAATATTGGAATCAAAACCTCAATAAAATGCAATCTATGCTCCTCCTCGCCGCCAGGGCTGGAGCCAGTGCTGCCCCCACCGTGGCTGAGCCCACCCCGCCCCCGAGGCAGGCCCGGAGCCCGGAGCCGGGAGCCGCTGGAGCCGGAGGCAGGGCGCCCGCCCGCCTGCCCGCCTGCCTCCCCGCCTGCCTGCCTGCCTGCCTGCCACCGCCAGCCGCTCTGTGGCCGGGCCGCTGGGTCGGTGCGGGCAGTGCCGGGGGCCCTACAGGGACTCTGCGTGCAGCCGGAGCCCGGGAGGGGCCTCGCCGCCTACGTCTGAACTAGGATGTCCCGACATGAAGGTGTCAGCTGTGATGCATGTTTAAAAGGAAATTTTCGAGGTCGAAGATACAAGTGTTTAATTTGCTACGATTACGATCTTTGTGCAGCGTCACCACGACAATTACACAATCCACGGCCACCACCAACATGACCAGTACAGAGAACAGTCAGCAAACCGTTCAGAACTCCCAGTTTCTCCTGACAAGGTTAAATGACCCCAAGATGTCCGAAACAGAACGTCAGTCAATGGAAAGCGAGCGGGCAGACCGTAGCCTGTTTGTCCAAGAGCTTCTACTGTCCACTTTGATGCGGGAAGAAAGTTCCTCCTCCGATGAGGATGAACGGGGGGAATTGCAGATGTTGCTTTAGAAAACCTAAATTTAAAAGAGAGTAATAAAGGAAATGAGCCTCCACCTCCTCCTCTTTGATGACACCCCAATCCGCAGACAATGTCCTCTGTGCTGTATTTGCCAATGAAAGTGGACAACAACTATCTTGGGTTTGTTTTGGTGATTGTAATTTCAGATCTGTCACTCTTGTTACATTGTGTACATTCAGAAGGAAGAGAAAAAATATATATGATAATAATTTCCACTTAACTAATTTTTACTTCTAGCAGGTAAATGTAGGTAGCAGTGCAGGGGTGGCCCTGCTTCCTGTACCTTGAGGAAATTGAAATCTCTAATGAAGCTGCTGTGTGTATTTATGAATATTAATGAATAAAAACTGCTTGGATGGTGTACCTTTAAAAAAAAATGCAATCTATGATCCACTCACAGCCACCTGGGCTCCCATAATTATTGACTCAATTGTGCTGGAAAGACTGCGCATCTCTCTGTCTCTCTCTCTTCCCTCTCTCTGTTTTTGTCTCTCTGCTAAGCTTGCAGACTGCCACACTCTCACTCTGAGTTTCAGCTCAGCTGTGCCTGCAGGTCAGAGACATACTATAACCTGACTCCAAGTCAATCATGCTGGGGTGATTAGCTTGGGGTGGGGCTCTCCCTGAACTCTCACAGCACCAACCAGGGAACTCACTAAGGGGCATTTCCCAAGTCCATTACAATTCTCAGGGTTCTCTGTTAACTTTTACCTGTTACCTTGTAAATGTTATCTCTTTCCATGAGTATGGAAAGTTTGGATAGTGTAAAAATTAAAATGAATATATAGTAACTTCAAATATTATATTTTTATAAGATTTATTAAGAATCACTAGAAGTAAAGGAATAATAAGATAACAAAATAAAACCACATACCCAAGTTAATCTACCTGTTCAAAAATTCCCAAGTTCCAGGGGCAGCTGAGTAGCTCAGTGGATTGAGATCCAGGCCTAGAGACGGGAGGTCCTAGGTTCAAATCTGGCTTCAGACACTTCCTAGCTGTGTGACCCTGGGCAAGTCACTTGACCCTTACTGTCTAGCCCTTACCACTCTTCTGCCTTGGAGCCAATACACAGTATTGACTCTAAGATGGTAGTTAAGGATTAAAAAAAAAAA
>NC_058132.1:342759961-342807881 GCF_016433145.1 Gracilinanus agilis | reverse complement strand
TCTTCTTCTTCTTCTTCTTCTTCTTCTTCTTCTTCTTCTTCTTCTTCTTCTTCTTCTTCTTCTTCTTCTTCTTCTTCTTCTTCTTCTTCTTCTTCTTCTTCTTCTTCTTCTTCTTCTTCTTCTTCTTCTTCTTCTTCTTCTTCTTCTTCTTCTTCTTCTTCTTCTTCTTCTTCTTCTTCTTCTTCTTCTTCTTCTTCTTCTTCTTCTTCTTCTTCTTCTTCTTCTTCTTCTTCTTCTTCTTCTTCTTCTTCTTCTTCTTCTTCTTCTTCTTCTTCTTCTTCTTCTTCTTCTTCTTCTTCTTCTTCTTCTTCTTCTTCTTCTTCTTCTTCTTCTTCTTCTTCTTCTTCTTCTTCTTCTTCTTCTTCTTCTTCTTCTTCTTCTTCTTCTTCTTCTTCTTCTTCTTCTTCTTCTTCTTCTTCTTCTTCTTCTTCTTCTTCTTCTTCTTCTTCTTCTTCTTCTTCTTCTTCTTCTTCTTCTTCTTCTTCTTCTTCTTCTTCTTCTTCTTCTTCTTCTTCTTCTTCTTCTTCTTCTTCTTCTTCTTCTTCTTCTTCATTATCGATTCCATGTGCTAATTTAACATGAAAACAATGATACCATGAATCTCTACCTAATACAACTGTATAAGGACCTACCCAATTTTGTTCTGTTGCCGATGTTTTGGCGAAATTTTTCACATAGACCATATCACCTGGTTGAAAATTATGAAGAGAATAATCCAATGGACCAGATTGAATTAATACTCCCATATCTTGTAATTCTCTTAGCCTCTGCTCTAAAGCACTTAAATATGAAGCAATTTGGCAATAACCCCCTAAGAGTGATGCATAAACAGCCTTACAAGTTTTTGCTTGCAGTGGAGCATGTTTAAAGAGCATCTCCTACGATGATATATGTAGATCTGCTCTTGGTCTCGTACACAGGTAAAACAAAGCTATGGGAAGAATATCTGGCCATTTCAGATGAGTTTCAGCACAGAGTTTCCCAACCATAGTCTTGAGTTTCCTATTCATACACTCCACTTGACCTGAACTTTGCAGGTGATAAGGAACATGATATTTAGGTGTTATTCCTAGATTCTCATAGACTCTTCTAAGTATATCCTGAGTGAAATGAGATCCCTTATCTGAATCTATGATTAAAGGTACACCAAATCTAGGCACAATTTCCTTGAGTAACACTTTCACCACAAAACTAGCTGTGTTGGTATTTGATGGAAAAGCTTCAGGCCATTTAGTTAGTCTATCGACTATCACAAGACAATACTTATATCTTCCAGCTTTAGGCATACAGATATAATCAATCTGTAAACTCTCAAATGGACAATATGCTAAAGCCCTACCACCCAAACCTTTCTTTCTGAATGCACATAGATTGAACTTTTGGCAGACTGGACAGCTATTACAGATCTTATTTGCAACAGTTCTTATTCCAGGAGCAACCCATTGTCTCTTGATGGAATCCACAACAGCTTGTGTACCAAAATGACCTTTTGTGTGAATGGCTTGATACAAATAGGCATACAAATCTTTTGGTAACAATGGTCTTCCTGTATCAGTAATCTATATCCCACGTTCTTTCCTAGCTCCAAATTTATCCTTCCATTTCTCGATATCTGAGTCTATATAAGCTTTCTCTAGATCATCAGAATCAATAGATGTTAAATTCATTACACAAATTGGAGCATTCTGGGCTGCATACTTCGCAGTGATATCAGCTCTGTGATTTCCTTTAGAGACTGAATCTCTACCACGAGTATGACTCTGACAATGAATTACTGCCAGCTGTTTTAGCTTTTGGATTGCTTTTAACAACTCAGTTATTATTCCTGCATGAGCTATTGCTTTTCCTGATGCAGTAATAAAACCTCATTGTTTCTGATTGTTCCTGTTGCATGACAAACGGAAAATGCATACCGAGAGTCTGTGTAAATATTTTCACTTTTACCTTCAGCTAGAAGACATGCTTGCTTCAATGCCACCAATTCCATACCCTGAGCAGTGAGATAACTAGGTAATGAGCCATACCACAGTGTCTCAAATTCTGTGACAATTGCAGCACCAGTACATCTGATTCCATTACATAAATATGATGATCCATCCATGAATAACACCAAGTCTAGATTTTCGAGTGGAGTGTCTTTTAAATCCATCCTAGGCATATCCACAAGATCTACTACCTCAACACATTCATGCAATGGCTCACTGTTCTTTGGCAAATCTGGAAGAAGAGTAGCTGGATTAAGTATGCTACATCTCTTCAACTGGATGTTCTTACTACCTAAGAGAATAATTTCATACTTAGCTATTTGTTGGTCTGAATATGTTTGAGTACGAAACTTCTTCATTAGTGCTTCTATCTGATGTGAACAATAGACAGTCAAAGGACATCCCAAAACTAGATCAGCTGACTTCTGGACTAACACAGCTGCTGCTGTTACCCCCCTTAGACAGTGTACTGTCCCCGCAGCTATTGGATCTAATCGACAGCTGTAATGCCCAATTGGATGATAACTTTGTCCAAGAGTCTGTGTCAACACACCAGAAGCTATACCCTTTGTTTTGTTGACAAACAGCTGAAAAGATTTCTCCTAGTCTGGGATTCCTAACGCAGGTGCAGATAGAATTGCTTCTTTCAGCTTATCCAAGGCTAATTGATGTTCAGGCTTTAGTTTCAGAGGTTCTGGTTCTGTATTCCTGGTCAGATCTGTTAAACACTTAGTGATCTCACCATGTCCAGGAATCCATTGTCTACAGTAGTTCCAAGAATAGCCCTAAGTTGTTTTTTGGTTTTAGGTGCACTCAATTTCTGTATGTCAGCTATTCTCTTTTGTGTAATACTTCTAGAACCCTCTGACAACACGAATCCGAGATATTGCACTCGGGGCAAAATGAATTGTAATTTTTCCCTGGAGATTTTATGTCCAGAAGAGTGGAAAGTGAACGCTAAGGTCTGTCTGTTATTTGCACATTATCTGGTATGGAGAGATGAATATATAGATAAAGCCCATGCTAAGGCAGAAAGAAATAGAATCACCTAGCTTGAAATTAACTTTGACATGTTTGTGGACCAGGGAGATTATTGCACAGTTTGGAATCAGATGAAATATGATTTACAAGCTTATCAGTAGATAAATACCATTGCATTACAAGACTGGCAAAAACTCCCCACTACTGGTGGAACTCATAAAAGCAGAATTATACAAGAATCTGAAGATACTACAGCTGTAAAAAGACCATTAATTTGTCATTATATATTAAAATGTTGAGCAGAGAACTCAGAAATAGCAGATAGACAGGATAGGGTTAAGGTTAATTGCAAAAGTTAATCCTTTTTCTGACAAACTAGAACCTGCAATGTGAAAAGTCAGTCTAATTTAAGCTGCCCTGACCACTCTCTCTAATAGTCCCAGAAAAAGTGTAAATAATTCCTTAAGATATATAAATCTACATGCAAACAATCAACCTTCAGCAAATAGCTATTAGAAAAGGGCATTAAAAAAACCATTGTAATATTTAAAATTATGAGGCTGGTTGTAGCTTAAAAACTTTATTAAATTGTAGTAGTAGTAGTAGTAGTAGTAGTAGTAGTAGTGAGGGAAAAGTGGGAGAGAGGTAGAGAGGTACTTAACCTTTCTAATCTGTAGTCACCATTATAGGCCTCTAGGAACAACCCACCAAGCATCCATTCTGCTCCTCCACATGCACGCCAAAGACCATGACTTCCTCCTGGTCTCAGTTTATAAGCTCTTTTCTCCACCCACTGACTCTCACATATCACATCTCAGGAACCAATCATAGTTTCTTAATTTACCTAGACCACCCTGGTGGCAGTGCCGGTGGAATTATTGTTTCCTGTCTCGTTAGTTAGTTTGTTCTTTAACTTCCTTTATCTAAGGCTCATCTATACCTGAATTTACTCAGTGGTATCTGACCTCCAGGTCACTAAGAGATGACATTAAAAAAAAAAGACACCGGAGAGAGAAAAATTTACTTCCAACACCATCAAAATTCTATTGAGTCCTTTACTCCATACTATCCAGTAGTGGCTGTCATATTAGTTTTAACCTCAAAATCTATAGTCTTATAGTACTCTTTAGATTAATGATTCCTTATTACTGGACTGAATCTATAAAATTTCCATTGAGTGCAGCTCTGGGAACATGACCAGAAATGACTTTAAAATACACTAGGTGAAACTTGTGTTTTATGTTTGTCTTGTCTGTGCACATTGGGTGGGTTCCAATTTAGGGAAAATAAACCTCAGATAAAAGATGTCCTTTGTATTTCTTGTTCTCTCTTTCACCTGTTCCAAAAATGATGGAAGAGAATAACAAGAGACTATTTGGGAAGTTCAGGAGACAAGAATATCACATTTTTTAGTTTCCTAAACCTTAATTTAATTAATTTAATTGGCAAGCGTCAAATAAACAAATCTGACAGACATTTCCTCCTTTCATTTCTTGCTGGCCACAAAGAGAGAAACACAAAAATGATAAAGACAATAAAAGGTATGATTTGATCCCACAACTGAATACTATTAAAAGGCTAATATTGATGTATTTGATCTTTTTTCCCCCTTTTAAAAATTTAGAATATTTTTCTATGGTTACATAATTTATGATCCCCTTTCCCCTGTTCTTTCCTCCCCCCTCCCGAATTTGACAAGCAGTTCCACTGGGTTATACATGTATCATTGTTCTGAACCTATTTTCATGTTATTCATATCTGCAGTAGAACGATCCTTTAACATTAGAATTCCAATCATATCCCTATTGCACTAAGTGATTGATCACATATTTTTCTAACGCATTTCCATTTTCACTGTTCTTTCTCTGGATGTGGACAGCATTCTTTCTCCTAAGTTCCTCTGGATTGTCCTGGATCATTGCATTGCTGCTAGTAGAAAAGTCTATTACATTCGATTGTGCCACAGTGTAACAATCAATGTGTACAATGTTTTCTTGGTTCTACTCCTTTCGCTCTTCATCAATTCCTGGAGGTCATTCCAGTTCATATGGAATTCCTCCAGTTCTTTTTTTCCTTTTAGCATAATAATATTCCATCACTAACATATACCGCAATTTATTGAGTCATTCTCCAATTGATGGGTATCCCTTCATTTTCCAACTTTTTGTTACCATAAAAAGCGGGGCTATAAATATTTTTGTACAAGTTTCTTTTCCTTCTTATCTCTTATTGGGAAGGCTTCTAACTTGTCCCCATTGCAGATGATACTTGCTGATGGTTTTAAATATATACTGTTTGTTATTTTGAAGATAGACCCTTTTATTCCTATACTTTCTAGTGTTTTCAATAGGAATGGGTTTTGCCTTTTGTCAAAGGCTTTTTCTGCATCTATTGAGATAATCATGTGATTCCTGTTGGTTTGATTATTGATATAGTCAATTATGTGGATGGCTTTCCTAATATTAAACCATCCTTACATTCCTGGTATCAACCCCACCTAGTGGTCATAGTGAATAATCCTTGTTGTAAAGTAAAAACTTGCTGTGGCCTTTTAGCTAGTATTTTATTTAATATTTTTGCATCTAGGTTCTTTAAGGATATTTTTCTATATTTTTCTTTCTCTGTTTTTGGTCTTCCTTGGTTGGGAATCAGTACCATATTTATGTCAAAAAAAGAATTTGGTAAGACTCTTTTTTGCTTATTTTTGCAAATAGTTTGTATAGTATTGGGATTAGTTGTTCTTTAAAGTTTGATAGAATTAATTTGTGAATCCATCTGGCCTTGGAGATTTTTTCTTAAGAAGTTCCTTAATGGCTTGTTCAATATCTTTTTCTGATATGGGATTATTTAAATATTCTATTTGCTCTTCTGTTAATCCAGGCAATTTATATTTTTGTAAATATTCACCCATTTCACCTAGGTTGTTATATTTATTGCCATATAATTGAACAAAATAGTTCTTAATAATTACCTTAATTTCCTCTTCATTAGAGGTGAGATCACTCTTTTCATCTTTGATACTATTAATTTGATTCTCTTCTTTCTTTCTTTTTATTAGATTAACCAGTACTTTATCTATTTTATTTGTTTTTTCGAAGTATCAGATCCTAGTCTTATTTATTAGTTTAATAGTTCTTTTACTTTCAGTTTTATAACTTCTTTGATTTTTAAGATTTCCAATTTAGTTTTTATCTGGATATTTTTAATTTGTTCTTGTTCTAGCTTTTTAAGTTGCAGGCTCAATTCATTGATCTCCTCCATCTCTATTTTGTTAATATAGGCATTTAGGGATATAATTTTTTCCCTGAGTACCACTTGGCTGTATCTCATAGATTTTGATATGTTGTCTCCTCATTGCCATTCTCCTTAATGAAATCAGTAATTGTTTATATGGTTTGTTATTTGACCCACCAGTTTTGAAGAATTAGATTATTAAGTTTCCAATTAATTTTAAATTTGCTTCTTAAGGAGCCCTTATTCATTATGATTTTTATTACATTATAATCTGAAAAATTTATTATTTCTGCTTTTCTACATTTGTTTGTAATGTTTTTATGCCCTAGTACATGGTCAGTATTTGTATAGGTACCGTATACTACTGAAAAGGAGGTATATTCCTCTTTATCCCTATTCAATTTTCTCCAAATATCTATTAGCTCTAATTTTTCCAATATTTCATTCACTTCCCTTACTTCTATCTTATTTATTTTTTGATTTGATTCATCTAGCTCTGATAGGGGAACCACTTATATGGTTTTACTATCTATTTCCTACTTATGCTCCTTTAGTTTCTCCTTTAAAAATCTGGATGCTATACTATTTGGTGCATATATGTTACGTAGTGATATTTCTTCATTATTTATGTTGCCTTTAATCAAGATGTAATTTTCTTCCTTATCTCTTTTAATCATATCTATTTTTACATTAGCTTTGTCAGATATCATGATTGCAACTCCTGCCTTCTTAGTCTCAGTTGCAGCCCAATAGATTCTGTTCCAGCCTCTTACCTTTTCCCTGTGTGTATCTACCTGGCTCAAGTATGTTTCTTGTAGACAACATATGGTAGGATTCTTGTTTTTAATCCATTCTGCTATTTGCTTCCGTTTTATGGGTGAGTTCATCCCATTGCATTCACAGTTATGATCACCTTCTGTGTATTCCCCTCCATTTTGACTTCCTCCTTTAATCCTAACCTTTATCCTTTCCCTCTTATCCTCCCCTCTTCCTTAGCTTCTTGATGAGCGAAGACAGGCCCCTCCCAATTTGCTTCTAATAAGTATCTGTTCTGAACTCAGATATCTAACAATCTCTCAATCAGGACAAGCTCACCCCCTTTTGACTATGACGCATAGGACATAATCACATGACCCATCTTGGATCCTAGAGTCCCAGAAAACATCACTCCTTCACCCCACCATCATCCCATCTCTAGTCATGTAGAACTTGTCAGGAGGACATAAATATCCCAAGCTCCATCTCCTCTAGGGGGCAGTATTCCACCTGTTCCTGCCTCCCTACCACTCAACTCAATCATTCAACTCCTATTAAACTCAATAATTTTTCTGTTTTTAAGCTAATTACTGGAGCCTTGTCATTCCTGAAGAAGGTGTCCCTTCCAACCCAGGTTTCCTGATCAGCTCTCCCACATCACTTTCATCTAATCCAATGCTTCTCATAACACAGAACCATTCCATTACATTCATATACTACAACTAGCTTAATTTTCCCCTAATAAATGTATTTCTAATTTGTTTCCAGTTCTTTAAAACTATGGAAATTACTATCATCATATTTTGGTGTCTGTAGAGCTTTTCATTTTTGTCATTTACTTCCTTGGATACATGTCCAACAGTCGGGTCTCTGGGTCCAAAGTACATGGCCATTTTATTCATTGTCTTTGCATAATTACAGATCATTTTCAAGAATGGGTATGTTATGGGTAGAGCTGTCCCTCTTTACCAGGATTTCACACCTAAAGAATTACAAGGCTCCTCAGTAAAGTTAAAGATATTTATTAGCTATATCAGTTGTTCTCAATCTTTTTTGGCCTACTGCCCCCTTTCCAGAAAAAATTACTTAGCCCTCTGGAAAATAATTAAAAAAAATTTTAATAGCAATTAATAGGAAAGATAAATGCACCTGTGGCCATCACTGCCCCTCTGGATCACTGCAGCACCTACCAGGGGTCGGTAGTGACCACTTGGGGAATTACTGAGCTAGACTGATGTCTGGGAGGGTATTCCAGCTCCCAGGTAGAATTCTGCCTGCCTCAGTGCCAGAGGATAGAATTTTTAAGGGTTTCATGGAAGAGCTAGGTACATGACAAAACAAAGGGGCAAGGCACATGTCACTTCAGTGACATTGGGAATGATCCCGAGGTTGGCATGTGGCCTCAGGAACAGATGATGTCTGGTGGTGGTAAGTTCTAGGGGTTGACATTGTATCCAGCAAGGGCAAGTGACTGGGGGGAAGGTCCTGAAGTGGAGAAAGTTGTCTATCAGTGAGATATGCAGATCTTAAAAGTATGAAACATGAATGCCATCTTTATCCATTTATCAGTGGCCATCAGGGAGGATCTTCTCTGACCAGGCTGAGTTCCTGAAGTCTAAAGCTCAGAGGAGTCATTTCCTCTTTCTGGTCTAGGATCCTTCTAGTGGCTTGGGGTCTTCAGGAGACCCCAGGCCCCCACCTTACGTGGAACAATTCACAGCTCTCTATCAATAATGTGTTACCATGCCTGACTTTCTACAATCCCTCTAACACTCACTGGACTCTTTCATTATCTTTAAAAATGTGAATTCCTTTTATTACTATGTAGGTTGTGTGTATATGTGTGTCTGTATGTGTCCAGTTTTAAGGGGGGCACGAAAGAAGAGATTAAGGTCATGAGGCTTGCCCCAGTTCACCTCAGAGAATGTCTCCAAGTCTCCATGGCTAAGATTCTCTCCCTCCTTGTCTCTACCTCCTAGATTTCCTTCAAGTTCCAATTAAAGTCCCATTTTCTACCAGAAGCCTTTCCCAACCCCTTAATACTAGTGCCTTCCCTCCTAATTATTGTCTATTATCCTGTATGTTCATATTTATTTGCTCCTTGTCTTCCCCTTTCAATTGTTAGCTGCCCCAGGGCAGGGACTATCTTTTGCCTATCTTTATATCCCCAGCTTTTAGCACTTTTAGCCATATTTAGTAGCCACTTAATGAATGTTATCAAAAAATTGTCTGATTCAGAAAGAGGAGCTAACCATGTTAGAATTATATCTTTCTGCACATCTCCAAATATTGTTGATATAGAGTAAGGCTTTTATTGTTTAAACTATCCACCTGATCTTTATCTTTGAATTAGGGAATAGTCTCAATTTAAATCTCCCAAGGCTTGATTCTTTCAAATACCAGTCAGATAATGATTAGCAAATAAATCTTCATCTAAGTCAATGGGGAAAAAAAGATCAGACATTATACAGATTGGAATAAATCAAATATTCTACAGAGTAAATGAGGACACCCACAGGGAGTGAGATATCTTAATTCAACCAGAAGAGAGGGAGCAAATCCTCAATCTCACCCAAAAGAAAATTTCCCAGCAATCTCTAGTGTGGAAAGCTGGGGATAAGGATGTGATTGAGGTGCTGGCTACTCTATATATTGGCTTCCTCCTAGATTCTTTCTCTATGGAGCCTCTCCTAGTAGAGAATCTGGACCACATATATTCTCTCTGGAAAACAGAATGTCAGTAGCATCTCTCTCCTCCACTAAGCTCTCTCCAGCTCCACCAGTGAGGAGAATCTTATGCAAATAGACTTGAGCCACAGGTTATAAGTGATTTGGGACATTCTTTCATATGGTTGTTAATAGCTTGCCATTGTTTTGAGACTGTTCTTTGACTATCTATTGGGGAATGACTTTTTTTTCAATCCTGTATTCCTGCTGGTTGCCTATATAGCTTATATATCAGACTTTTCTGAGAAATATTTGCTATAGTGACTTTTTTCTCAGCTGACTGCCCAACTTGATCTGTTCCAATGCATTTGGGTCTTAATTCATGCTTGCTTTAAAGTTGTTGAGAAAAGAGAATGAGGAAGAAAACATTTCTACACTGCCCTCTTGTGGTACCTTCCTTGTCCTGTAGCAAGTACAAGGTTAAATGATTTGTCCCATTACTAGTGTTTAGTGAATGGGAGAGCTGTTATTCAAATTCAGGTTTTCTAATCCAAACACAGAGAGCTCCTTGTACCATACCACTTTTGCACTGCATACTTGGCTTATTTTGGAGGCACACAGATTGATGTCAGGAGATGAGAGGAGACAAATGTATTTATGATTCTATTCACTGTTGAACTACTATTCCTAGGATATTGGATGCCAAATGATTGGAACTTTCCAAAGTGATATCTTTCCATTCTCATTTTGAAGATTCAGAGCCGCTGCCTAGAGGGAACTGTCAGTGATGCCAGGGTGTAGTTAAGGTGTCTCCTGGTGATACAGCATCTAGTTAGATATTGTTTCTCCCCATCTGCCTGCCACTCTGTCACTCTCTCTGTCAAGAATTTGCCCTGAGGCTTGTACTCTGCTTTAGCTCAATAAGAGACCAATTAAGAGTCAGTTTAGCCAAAAGAAAATCCAACTGTGGAGCCATAGATTCCTGATTTGGTATCTGGTGGGTAAAATACCTTCTTGATTCGATATCAATGAGATAGATTCAGTCATACACTTATGTTTGAGATTTCTTTTGCCAGTCAGCGAAAAGGCAAGGAGGGGAAGAAAGTTTTTTTTGAATATGAAAACAACAAAACCTGGTTCTTAATTCAAGTTTCCTTCTTAATTTTAAACCATCCATGCATGTTAACCTATGTGGTGCTTTGAAAAGAGTGTTGGATTTGGTTTAAGGGCAAATTAATTAACCTCTATGGGCCTTAGTTTTTCCATCTTATCTTCTCCATCTCTGGATGCTGTATATTTGTAATCATTTATTAGTAAAGATGAGAGAGAGAGAGAGAGCTACACACAAAGAGAGACAGACAGACAGACAGACAGACAGACAGACAGATTCCATCATCACCTGTCCATCCCTCTTGAGCTCCATCTGGAGAAGCTGGCTCAAGAGTCTAGCCCAGAGATAAGCTAGTGCCTGCCAAGCATTAAATACTCCAGAGAAGGGTGAGTGTCCTTTGCTTATGTAGCCAGTTTTTACCAGTCCTCCTAGGAGTCTCTGATCAGACAGGCTTAGCCTCGGTCTGGGTCCCAAATCCTCACTTCTGGGCATACCACCCATTTCATGGGGGCTTATACCAGCCCCTTCTGTACCCTGGGACACCATATCAAGATGCCACATTAGCCATGAGGCACTCGAGCTTGCCTCTTCCAGGAAGCCAGGGAATCCTGAGACATAACCAGCACATAGTACACATGGGCCAGTCAAAGAGTGAGGCTGATATCAATCAAGAATGTTTTTTGTTTATTTTTTAAACTCTTACCTTCCATCTTAGAATCAATATTGGGTATTGGTTCTAAGGCTGAAGAGTGCTAAGGGCTAGGCAATGGGGGTTAAGTGACTTGCCCAGGGTCACACAGCTAGGAAGTGTCTGAGGCCAGATTCGAGCCCAGGACCTCACATCTCTGGGCCTGACTCTCAATTCACTGAGCCACCCAGCTGCCCCCAAGAATGTTTTTTTAAATGGAATAAGGGGGTATGATTTATATTAAATTCACATAATTTGTAAAATGAGAAGTTTAGAATTAATGGATTCTTTATATATGTATATGTGTGCATATACATATATACTTTCCCCCAATTACATTTAGATACAATTTTTAATAATCATTTTCTGATATTTCTCAATCCATATTCCTTCCCTCATTTAATATGATATAAGTTGAACATGTGCTACCAAGCAATACATGTTTACATGTTCATCACATCATAAACAGACATATATCATTTATATAAGAAAAATACTCATGAAGTAAAGAAAGTAAAAAATGTTATATACTTCAATCTGCATTCAGACTCCATCAGTTCCTTCTATGGAGGCAGATAGCCTTTTTTTTTTTTTTGTCGCGAGTCCCTAGGAGCTTTCCAGTTTTAAAACTATGATCCTGATGAAAGAAATAATGTGGTGATCCAATGAGGATACTGAAGAAAAATTCTAATGGAGTTTAAATCTGTTTGCACAAAAAATACAAAAAAAAATCTGGTAGTACAACCAGGGAGGGAGGTATATAATAAGAAATGTCTTTGGTTTAACACAGAGAAGAAAAAGCTTCCTCCTCTCCACATACAATTTTTTATCCATGTACGTGAGTGATACATGTGAGAGGAGAAGGAAGGAGAGCCTTGTCTTAGTCCTCACAGCAGTTCACTGACCTACTTGAGGGAGTAAAAGGGTCACAATGAGATCAAGGGAATTTGAAGGAGAAGGAGGCAATGGTGAATACAGAAACAGAAGCAGCAGAAGCAACAAAAGGATAAATTCCTTATAGCCAGATCCTCAAATTTTAACCCTGACATGGTAAAAAGCAGAGGTGTTAAATGTGGCCCCGGGGCAGCATGTGGCCCCACAATACTTCTAAGTGTGGCCCAAACCAGATTAAAATGTAATTGAGAAATATTTAGTGAAATAGATAAAAATATAATAGAACAGAAATAATATTAATGTATGGGCTTCTAAGCCTATATGTGATCTAACAAGGTTCCTTATGGATTGTCAAGTGGTTCCCAGTTTTTGAGTTTGACTTCATTGGTGTAGTCAGTAGCTGCCTATGAGAGAAATGAAAGTTCTATACCAAGAAGCAGAAGCATTGGGCAGGCATGCTTGAAAACGAAGAACAAAGAAGGGAGGAGAGCACTTCTGGGCATGGTAAGACAGGGAGACTCAAGGAAGGAAGAAAGAAAGGAAAGAATAGAGGGAAGGTGGGAGCAAGGCAGGGAGGAAGAGAGAAAGAGAGAGAAAGGGAGCAACTGAGTGGTTCAGTGTATTGAGAGCCAGGCCCCTCTGAGACCTGGGTTCACACCTGACCTCAGACACTTCCTACCTGGATGACCCTGGGCAAGTCACTTAACCCCCAATGCCTAACCCTTACTGCTCTTCTGTCTTAGAACTAATATACAGTACTGGTTCTAAGATGGGAGGTAAGGGAGGGAGAGAGAGAGAGAGACAGACAGACAGACAGACAGAGTCCCAAGAGAATCTAAAAAATTCTTCTACTTTTGTCAACTTCACCCTGTCCCTCACACGAGGCAAACCATTCATCTCCACCAATGAAAAGGGAATTTCATAACTAATGGGATTGAGGTTATATATTTTATTGGGGATTTGACAAATATATGTATATTCAACCTGTATGTGTCTATATGGTGTAAAGGCAAAATAAATACAAAGGAGTTAAATACAGTGTAGTTTGGGAGAGAGAGGGTACCAGGAATTATGGCACCAGTAAGATTTCCTATAGGTCATGCTCAAACTGGATCATAAAGGAAGAAGAAGATTCTATGAAGCCAACATGAGAAGGGAGGGCATTTGAAGTCTAGAGGCTGGAAAGGCATTGAAAAGAAATAAAGAACCGTCTGTGAAGACCAATGAGAAGCAATTCATTTGCTGCACAATTTTTGAGTCTTAGTCATTTAGAGGCAAACCTACTTTACTCCAGTCATATGATGAATGATGAATGAATAAAAATGCATTTATTAAGCCTTTCCTAAACATTGTTTTAAATTCAGGGAATAGAATGCAAAAGCAAAAGTGAGACTCTGTCCTCAAGGTGTTGACATTCTAACAGGGGAAGACATACATATATGAAGTGGTGGGAAGGAAAGGGAGTTTGTGGGGTGGGAAGAATTGAGTGGACTCAGAGGGGAGTCAGTTGATTCACCTTTTCCAGGAACAGTAACAGATTGATTTGATTATGGTTCCCAAATTAGAAAGTGGGGGAAGGTATGGGACAGAGGGAATGGAGAAGATGGTGAAAGAGTCAGATAAAGCTTGGCTGGGATTGGATGTAGTAGGCAACTGAGGAAACCACCCATCAGAACAGCAGAATCCAAGGGCAAGGATTTTTAGTGGCAAAAGGATTGGTTCCAAATTAGCAAACATTTCAGTCCCTACTTAATTTATTTTTGTCTTGCAGTGTTATAGGATGCTTCTCAGAAACTTCTAGATATTGGATTTTGGTCCTTAGAGTCTTGCAGTGCCTGGCACATAGTAGGTACTAAATAACTGCTTGTTGATTGATCAAAGAATCTAAGATTTAGAGGCCAGTTAGTCCAACCACTTATCTTACAGATGAAGAAACTGAGGCTAGAAAAGGTTAAATGACTTCCCCAGGGTCACACAACTAGTGAATGACACAGGATTTGAACTCAGGTCTTCTTGACTCCAAGTCCAATACCTTATCTACTTGCTAATCCAGCTAGCTGCCTCAATCTCAACAATTTGGATGCTCACTCCGACAATTCAGATCAAAACCTGGTTATCCAGGCAGCTAGGTGGCTCAATGGATAGAAAGCCAGGCTTGGAGACAAAAGGTCCTGGGTTCAAATCTGACCTCTAGACACTTCTTAGTTGTGTGACGCTGGACAAGTCAACTAACACCAACTGCCTTGTCTGTAGCACTCTTTTGTTTTGGAATCCATACTAAGTATCAGTTCACCCTAAGGGACGGACAATTGTTTATGACCTCCCATAAGCCCTTCATAGGTGGGCCACCCAATGAAGTAAAGCTCTTCTAAATCCCTTGACATCATGTGAATACCAGTGGAGCAGATGGTCTGGTCATTGGATGGATCTAGCTCTTGCCAGATAACTACCAAAGTGGCTCACTTTCTTTTCCCTTAACAACGTCCATGACTCCATTTTCTGGTACATTTTTTCTCTGGCTATATATGTTTAGTCTGCTCAATTCCCACCATGCATCCCACCCCTGCCCTTTGGGTAACCCTTAGCTTTAATTATTTGGAGATTATGGTATTCTATGACAGAGTCATGCGCAATTACCGGAAGAATATTGTTTTTAAAACGATAGCCCTTCATTTCTAGGGGGCAAATTAGGGTCATTAAAAGCACTGTGTTATTTCCCAAAAGGCAGCTGCTACAGGATAGCATTAGTCAATTAGTTTAATTGAATCTAGGAATAGATAATAAAATATTACAGTGACCACAAAGTCATTCTTAATTGTGTTGAACAAAGTATTTCCTTCAAAATGTAATTGGTTTTTAAATCTTTTTTAATATAATTAAATTTTGTTAGAATTACCATCATGATTTTAAACTGCTATTAGATATCCAGATAATAGAAGCAAGAGGTCCAATGCAAGGATTTGGAGGCAAAAGAACTGGCTTGGAATTTTGGCTCTGCTACTTATAGCAGTAAAGTCACTTAACCTTTCTGGGCCTCAGTTTCCACATTTGTTATTTTGGGTCCCTTTCAATTCTAGAGCTATGAATCCAATGATCCCATCTTAAATTGTTGAAGCCAAGTTAAAGGAAGACTTGGTGGAATTATCATAGTTATGTCCAAGGATTGTTAAGTGGAAAAGAAATTAGATTTAGTCTATGTAGATTCAGTGGATAGAACTATGATCTATCATATTCAGGGTAGCAGATATCACTCATTATAAAAGGGAGAACATTCCGACATACAATTAGAGGCAGCTAGGTGGTGTAATAAATAGACCACTGGACCAGGAATCAAGATTTTAATTTAATTCTAACTTCAGTCACTTATGTGTGACCTGGGCAAGTCACTTAATCTCTTTCTGCTTCAGTTTCCTCACCGGTAAAATAGGGATAATAATAGGACCTATCTCCCAGAGTGATTATGAGAATAAAATGAGATAATATTGGTAAAAGCACCTATCACAGCACATGACACATAGTAGGTTTTTTTTTTCTTCAAAAAAACCTTTGCCTTCTGTCTTAAAATTGGTAATAAGTATTGGTTCCAAAGCAGAACAACAGTAAGGGCTAGGCAATGGGGGTTAAGTGACTTGCCCAGTCACATATTTAGGAAGTATCCGAGGCTACACTTGAACCTAGGAACTCCTGTTTCTAGACCTGACTCCCTATCCACAGAGCCACTTAGCTACCCCCACATAATAGGTATTTAATAAATGCTTAAGGGCAGCTAGGTGGCACAGTGGATAGAGCATCAGATCTGGAGGTAAGAAGACCCAAATTAAAATTTGACTTCAAACACTGACTATCAATATGACCTTGGACAAGTCACTTCATCTTATTTGCCTCAGTTTCCTCATCTGTAAAATGAGCTGTAGAAGGAAATGGCAAACCCTTATAGTACCTTTGCCAAGAAAACCCCAAAAAGGGTCAGGAAGAGTCAGACATAACTGAAACAATTGAAAAATAACTACAATAAATGCTTATGCCTTTCCTCCTTCCCTTTCTCTTCACACAAAAGTGGGAATGACTCTCTTAGAAGGAGGTAGGTAGTTAGTTCTTTTTATTGACAATCTTCAAGTGAAGGCTGGTTGACTTATCTGTCAGGAACATCTCAGAGAGGATTCCTATATTGAATAGAGATTGAATTAAATGATCATTTAGATCCCTCAAAGAGACAACTAGGTAGCACAGTAGATAGAATCCTGAATCTGGTTCAGAAAGACATGGGTTCAAATCTAGTCTCAAATACCTAATAGCTGCCCTGGACGAGTCACACGCCTCCGTTTGCTTCAGTTTCCTCAAATATAAAATGAGGATAATAAGAACACCTACCTCCCATCATTGTAGCTGAGGATCAAATTAGATGATATTGGTTAAGTACAGTGCCTGGCTTAATAAATCCTGATTTCTCTATTGCCTATTGCCTTTCCAATTCTTCAAAGCTATAATTTCTATGTTTCTAGATGTCCTTGAGGCTACCTGTTAGCCTCAAACCTGATGAAACCAGGTCTTTACTGGCTGAACTTAAAGTTCCAAGTCCAAGTCAAAATTGCTCATTCAGAGACACCCAAACTCATAGCCATAACTAGGAAATCTTCTATCTGTAGGAAATTCAATTTTAGGGTGGGAAGAAGGAGAGGGGAGAACAATGGCAACTACAGAGTGTAATCTGATTAAGGATATAGTCATGCTGGTAAAGGTGGTGATCCCGTTACCAGAGCATATGATTCCTGTCCCACTGGGGTTTGGGGCTCATGCAGGTCCTAGGAGAGGGGAGCCATGGAAACAGGACTCTGAGGGTACCAACTCAGGGGCATTTGATATTGCACACAGACAGACCACTAAGAGATGAGAAAAGGGAACAGTGGTCATGGAAGGGATAAAATGTACCCTCCTAGCATATTTCATGGAAGTGAACATCCTGGGACAAAGCCCTGGTTGTTTCTTCCCAGTAACAGGTAGCTGGCAGAGTGGATAGAGTACTAGGTCTTGAGTCAAGAAGACCTCAGTTCAAATCCAGCCTCATTCACTATGTGATCCCGGACAAGTCATTTAACCGTTGCCTTCCTCAGTTTCCTCATCTGTAAAATGGGGATAACAATAGCACCTGCTTCCCAGGGTTGTTATAAAGATCAAATGAGATAATATAAAGCACTTAGCACAGCGCCTGTCACATAGTAAGTGCTATATAAATATTAGATATAGCTAACAGCTCTGCCCAAACCTAGGTAGGTTGCTCTGTTCCCTGTACGTTGGAATTACATCCTCCTAAATTCTCTCAGCCTTTGTTTTCTCAGAATAAAGTTCAATTTTATAAGTTAGTTTCCCTTTTCAGTGTCTACTTGGAATTCATTTTCTAAAGAAACCATTCTCTTTTCTAGATACCCATGCTTTCCTGCTGATAGTTCATTCCCCTCCTAACCTTGTTATAGAAGTTTCAAGCTGACAGTCAATCAATTGAGCATTTATTAAGTGCCTCCTACGTGCCAGGTATGGGGGCGCAAAAACAAGAAGCGACTATCTCTGACTTCAAGGAGCTTGTTTTGGATTAAGCTCTGGTTTCATTTTTCCTGTCCTTGTTAATCAGTCATTAAGCAACCATTTCTTTTTTCTTTAATTCAAAAATATTTCATTTTCCAAGTATATGCAATAACAAATTTTCACATGTTTTCTAAAATTATAAGATCCAAATTGTCTCCCAACCTCCTTTCCTTCCCCCCCTCTCAGGGGTGGTAATTTGAGCTACCATTTCTACAACCTAATTTTATATTTGACACTTGTTTTTCCCAAGTGGAAACCGTAATTATAATTCACTGTCCAATATAAACCAGAAGAGGGGAATATTCTTTCTCCTCATGGCTTCCCCTCATTCTTTCTCCCTTTGAATAAATTCTTGAATATAATATAGGTTCCTGAATTTACTCTCTGTATTTTTGCTGTTTATATTGAATCATCTTTCATTTTATTTATTTATTTATTTATTTTAAAAAAACTCTTACCTTCCATCTTGGAATCAATACTGTGTATTGGCTCCAAGGCAGAAGAGCTGTAAGGGCTAGGCAATGGGATTAAGGGACTTGCCCAGGGTCACACAGTTGGGAAGTGTCTGAGGCCAGATTTGAACCTAGGACCTCCCATCTCTAGACCTGGCTTTCAATTAGCTGCTCCCCATCTTTCATTTTATTTTGGGAATTCCTAGGCACTTTTTTTTTAAAAACCCTTAACTTCTGTGTATTGGCTCCTAGGTGGAAGAGTGGTAAGGGTGGGCAATGGGGGTCAAGTGACTTGCCCAGGGTCACACAGCTGGGAAATGTCTGAGGCTGGATTTGAACCTAGGACCTCCCATCTCTAGGCCTGACTCTCAATCCACTGAGCTACCCAGCTGCCCCACTAGGCACTTTTAAAAGGTCTAGTTTATATATGGATGGGGTTTGATGTCCTCAACATCACTGGTAATGACTCCTTTGCTGAGGAAATGGAATTTATTCCTTTCATACCACTGAAGCCTTCATCTCTTAAATAAAGGGCAAATCTTCTTGGCTTACTTATAGAAAACATTTTATTGCTATCTTTTGTTTTTACTCACCTTCTTTTTCAGCTATGTCCCTACTCCCTACCTGGTCATCTATACCTTGTGACAAAAAAAAGACAAAGAAGGAGAGCAGTAATTTGGTGAAATCAAACAACTCTTCAAAACCTGGGTACCACAATTAGTTTAGCCATTTCCTAATCAATATTGGCCCTATATTTCCCTCACAGGTCATTAAGTAAATCCCAGTCCCTACCAGTTTCCTGAGTCATTTGTTTACTCCCTGGATAAATATATATAATATATATTATATATATTTATCCAGGGAGATAAAGTTGGCTCCTCCTGGGAAAGAGATGGGGAGACAGTTCCAGTCTTGAACTGTTCCATCCCCACCTCATGAATTCTTTACATTTCAAACACTATCATCTCTACTGACATTTTCTCATATGCAGGTACAGGACAAAGGATGTCAGAGCATCTGGGAGACTATAATTCCTAAAACTCTCACCTCGTGTAGGCTTTATTGTTGTTCAATTTATTACCAAAATAATCGTAACAAGCAACTGTATAGTGCTTTAAGGCTCTCAAAGCTCTTTACCCAGGTTAGCTTACTTAATCCTTAAAAGAACCCAGTGGGGTAGGTGCTATTATTAACCTCATTTTCTACAGGAGGAGAAACTAAGGCACTGCAGGAGGGGGGGCAGCCTATTAAATGATTTGCCTAGGGTCACCTAGCTACCAGTCAACTCCTCAGGCAAGATGACAGGATTCAAATTCAATTCTTCCTGCCTTTAAGTCCTGTACATGTTACCTGCTGTACCACCTAGGGGTCCAATAAAAATATTCATAAAGCCTTTTACCATTTACAGGTTTACTCTCAATACCTTATCTCATTTGATTTTCATGGTAATCCTGTATGGTACACACTACAGGTCTTTTTATTTCCAGTTTACAGGTAAGGAAGCTGCGGTTCAGAAAAGTTAAAAGATAAGGCTAGGGGGCAGCTAGGTGGATCAGTGGATTGAGAGCCAGACCTAGAGATCAGAGGTCCTGGGTTCAAATCTGCCCTCAGACACTTTCCAGCTATGTGACCCTGAGCAAATCACTTCACCCCCATTGGCTAGCCCTTACCCTCTTCTGCTTTGGAACCAAAATACAGGAGTGATTCTAAGATGGAAGGTAAGGGTTTAGCAAAAAAGAGTTGGAAAGACTGTCTCTGCCTGAAGTACAAACTCTTCATCTTTCTGGAGTTTTCTCTCTTTCTGGAATTGGCTGCTTCTTCCTTATATTCTTGCTGTTGGAAAACCAACTGGAATCCCTTAATTAAGACTTCACTCCTAGAAATCCAAAAGAAAACATATGATTTATCACTTGTTTATATGGTTATGTGATTTGGGGCTTTGATATTAAAAGATTACTCTGTTACAAAAATGAACAATATGGAAATAGGATTGGAGTGATACATGTATAACCCTGTGGAATTGCTTGTCAACTCTGGGAGGGGAAGGGAAGAGGTGGGGAGACAACAAGAATCAGGTAACCATGGAAAAAAATTTTAATTAAATTAAATAAAAAAAAAAGACTTTACTCCTCCTTACAAAGCACCTTTTGTGCCATCTTTGGAATCCCCCAAGAGCTATGCTCCATATACAAGTCCCTTTCCTCCCTTGGTACCTTTGTACAAATGGTTCCTTGTGTTTGGAATGTACTTCCTAGTCACCTTTTCCTCTTAGAATCTCCACTTTCTTTCAAAACCCAGCTCAGGTGCTGACTCCTTTTGTAGACTTTCCCTTAATTCTCTGATTATTGTTACTCTTTACTTCTTGAAATTATTTTATTTTACTATGAATTTACTGCATTGTATAAATGCTATATACCTCCACTAGACTATAAGCTCTTTGAAGGCAGGGATAGTGTCTTCTTTATCTTTGGGTCCCTCATCTCATGCCTATCCAGGTACTTTACCCACAGCAAGTACAGTAAATGTTTGAAGTGAATTGTGTTGAGATGTGTGATATATTTAAATGCCAATGTCATCCTAGCCAAAGAATTAAATTGGCTGAAGGGTCTGGATTAAAGAGGTAAGCAAGAAGGCAAAGATCAGGCTTGAGTTCAAACAACGCCTATTCTTGGAGGAATCACTGAATCTACCTCTTTTGTCCATGAGAGATCATTACAAGGATGAGATTAAAGTAAGGAAAGATATGGAATGGGCCTTCTTCCAGGGCTTTCCCCCTAAAGAGAAAAATAAAATTTTTTTCTTATAATATTTTAAAAATCTATTTTTATTTATTTCATTTAAAATTTCCCAATTACTTATTAAACAAAATTAGAAATAATTTTTAAAAATTTTGGGTTCTAAATTCTGTCCTTTCTGCCACTCTTCCCTCCTCGAGAAAACAAGAAATTGGATATTGATTATTCATGTGAAGTCATGCAAAACATATGAAAAATAAATATTTCTGATGGAAAATTACTTCCAACTTTCCAGACCTTGCTCCTTTAGGGAGGAGACTCAATTCCCATGGGGACTGGTGTGCATCTTTCATCATCACCCAGTGATTCTGGGAGGCCAGCTAGGGAGAGACAGTTTAGGGGGGCACCCAAAGGTGGAGTAAACTGGTTTATTATAATAATTGTTCGTGGAACCCTAGGGAAGGAAATGAGCTTCATTAGAATGTGAATGGGGAGACATTCTGCCTTACCAGAACCCTTTGGTAGATGATTTGTTTTTGAAGAATGCCTCCTCATGAATAAACAGAGTATAAAACTGTCCCTCACATGGTCTGGTTATCTTCAAGACTGTCTAAAGTTGAGATCAAGGGCTGTAGCTACAACATTTCCTAGCTCTAGTGTTACTCAGAATGAACTTTTATTTATTTTGCTATCTGTACCTCAATCTAAGGGAAGAATATTTTATCTGGATTGGGTTCATCTGACAATCCCAGAGTTATTTTTTCCACCCCTACATGCCCCAAATCCCTTACGTTAGTGTTTTTCTTTTTTCCATCTGTTTATTGGCTCAGTTTTCTGAGAAGGTGGTTTCCTTGGCACCATGCTAAGTCAGCAGAGAAGCCCGAGGAGCAACACAGCCAGACTCAGGGCTTGTAGTTAGTCAAGGATGAGGGCTCTTAGAGGAAAGATGTCAAGTGAGAGGTATGTGAAGTGGCCTACAAGGAAAAACATAGGAATAAAGCAAGTTGGGAGCAAGAAACAAGAAAGGCAAGAGACTGATGGTCACTCTAGGGCTAGCTATAGAGTGCTTGGCTAGAGGAGTGCTATTAGAAATAGAAGATATAAGACTTTGGCTTCAATATGCATTAAGAGGTCAAAGAATGATAAATTTAGAACTGGGAGGGATCTTGGGGGCCATCAAGTCCAATCCTTTCACTTTACACATAAGGAAACTGAGGCACAACCAGTAAGCAAGCATTTCCTGATTACAATGTGCTAGGTACTCAGCACTGAGGTTACAAAGAAAAGCCAACAAATGGTCTTTTTCCAATAGTGGAGACATTGTCTTGAGGCATAGAGAAATTATGTCACTTAATTAGCAAGTAATCTCTCCTGGGATGGGATTTGAACCCAGGTCTTCCTGACTCCCAAGGCTAATATACCTCCTCATACAGGGATAATAATAACAAAGTAAGCTGAAAAATGTTGATCTTCCCATTTGAATCTTTCTTCCCTTTCTATTTATGGAAGCTTGGTGGTGAAGGGAATAGAGTACTAGTCCTGGAGTTTGGAAGACTCATTTTCCTGGGTTCAAATCTAGTCTCAAACACTTATTGGCTGTGTGATCCTGGATGAGTTACTTAACCCTGCTTGCCTCAGTTTCCTTAACTGTAAAATGAGCTGGGGAAGGAAATGGCAAACCATTTTTGCCAAGAAAACCTCAAATGGGGTCATGAAGAGTCAGAAACGACTGAAATGACTCAACAACAACAAATCCCTCTCTGTTTGACCCCTTCTTTACAGTTATCACATTATCACTTTAATAAATAATAGAAAATAATAACATGTTTATCATCTGAGGTTTTATAATCTGTTGCTCAATGATCTGGGTACAGATGTTGCAAGAAAGATATTACCCCAAGATAGTCATAAAATTCACAGTCATGTTGTGATTCTTCTCCCTTCACATTCCTGGGGCATGTGAGATGCAGCTGCTGCTTTCTAGGGCCCCAGCTGCATCTCTCTCACATCAGGTCCTCTAAGCTCCTGTTACTCTGCCAGAGAGGAAATGAAACACAGTGGATAGAGAGCTGGCTTCCAAGTCATAAAGACTTTTGTTCAAATCCTCTCTTGTGACACAATCTGACTGTGTGATCGTGGGCCAGTTTCAGTACCCCAAGACAACTCTCTATGATATTACATTGCTGAGATGTGTTGGCACACATGGATGAAATCACAAGTTTAGGAAGGAGGGAAAATTCTACAGAGCTTTTGATAGAATATCAGAAGTGGAAGAGTCTTTTTTTTCTCTAAAAATTTCTCACTAAATTTTTAGTGGTCCTGATGTCTAGCCCAACTCATGTCTAAACCAGTATTTATGCCTAGAAAATGTAATATTATTAGATTTAACCCAGTGTTCATAGACAGAACTAGAAATGACCTTAGAAGTAATCCAGCCTGCCTTTTTGATTTTATAGTTGAGGAAATTAAGTCAAGTTAAGTCAACAACCATTTATTAATGTCAGCTGGCAGGATGATATGATCCTTGAATCTGATCTCTGATCTCAAGGAAATTATAGTCTAACAAGGGAGAAAATCTGCAAAGAACTATGTGCAAACTAGATATATGCAGGATAAATTGGAGATGATCTGAAGTAGAGGCATTAAGATTAAGGAAAGGGTTTTTTTTTGAAGAAAGTGGAACTTTAACTGAGACTTGAAGGAAACCAGGGAAACTAAAGATGGAGATGAGGAAGGAGAGAATTCTAGATATGAGAGAGAGAAAATTTTATCAAGACATATTTGGGAAGCCAAGAAGACAGTGTCATTGGATCACAGTATGAATAAAGGAATAAGGAAACTGGAAAGGTAGAAAGAAATCAGCTTGTGAAGGGCTTTACCAAATGGAAGATTTTATATTTAATTCTAGTGGTAATAGGGAGTGACTAGAGTTTATTGAATCATTGGATGATGACACAGCCAGTACTAGGCTATAGGAAAAACCATTTTACAGGGGAGTAGAAGAATTGGATTGAGGAAATTCAGTTTCAGAGAGTTTTAGTGACAAGGTCATCCAGATAGTAAGTAGTAGATCTGGGTTCCAAATACAGATCTTAAGACTCTAGATCTGGCACTTACCAGGGGTGTCAAACTCAAATAGAAAAGGTGATCATATGTATAAGGATTCCCATCACTACATACTGACTTAGAAAACCACATATTAATATTATCCAGGTTCTATTTTATTTTTATTTATGTTAATATTTTCCAGTTATATTTTAATCTGGTTTAGACTACGGACATTGGAGTGTTGGGGGGAGAGGGATGATATGTATTTAACATCAATATTATAGCAGCTAGGGATTTTATCAAGAGTGTCTGAGGGGTAGCTACTTGTCTCAAAGGGTAGAGAATCAGGTCTGGAGATGGGAGGTCCTGGGTCTCTATCCACTGATCCACCTACCTACCCCACCCACTCTTTGTATAAATTCTAAGACAGAAAGGTGTTATTTTTTTTAAGTGTGACCTGACTTTGTCATCCAGTATGATAACTAAAAAATGACCTCATATATTCATTCACCAGCTGTGTGACCCTGGGTAAGTCACTTAACTTGTTTACCTCCATTTCCTCACCTATAAAGTTGGAATAATAGGAACTATTTCCCAGAGTTGTTGTGAGATTCAAATGAGATAATAGCATTTAGCAGGGTTGATACTTAATAAATGCTTATTTCCTTCCTTCTTTATCTTGGCTGTTTGATGTTTGCAAATCTGATATGCATGGCATTTATGTCTTTATCCAAGTAAATGATGAAACTATTTAACACCAAAAGGCCAAATATAGGCCCCTGTTCTATTCCTTTGGAGGTCTACTTCCAACTTAATAAAGAACTATAAATGTTATTCTTTTGGTCTGTTCAGTCAACCAGCTTTGAATCCACCTATCTATAGTCTTATCTGGTCCATCTATCTCTATTTTTATTCTAAGAATTTCATGTCAAATGCTTTGCTAAGAACTAGCCAAACTACCTGTATCATTCCTTTAGCTCACCAATTTAGAAACCTTGTCAAAAAAAAGTTGAATGAGGTTAGTCTGGCATCTGTGCTTGATAAAACCATACTGTTTCTTTATTTTCATTTCTTTCCTTTCCAGTTGTTCATTAACCAACCCTTTAATTTTGCCAGGAAATGAAATCAAGCCTACTGGCCTGTAAGTTTCAATCTCCAGAATTTAGAAAATGGAGACTATTTTCATCCTTCTTTTTTTCTGTGAAATATCTCTTGTCCAGAATCTTTCAGAGATTACTGACATTGGCTGAATAATTACAGATGCCAGTCCTTTCATGATCATAAGATGAAATGTGTCTGAGCCTAGAAACTAAATCTCATCACCAACAGGTTGACCATCTTACTATCTCCCAACTTATCTTGGCAATCAACCTGTAATAGCCATTTTTTGTTCTGTTCCTTCCATTGCAAAATTTATTCTCATTGGCAGAAAAAAAGGGCTTTGACTTTCTCTGTAATTAGTTATTATCCCATCAACCCTGAGTTCTTGTTTAAAATAAATTTTTATTGATATCTTTTGTTTTTATGTTGCCAAAATTTCTCCCAGAATTCATTTCTACTCTGCCAAAGTGTCATCCCATGTAACAAATAGCATTTTTAAGGAAGAAGAGAAAAATCAATAAAATTGATCAATTTATCAAAAAAGTCTGAAAATATATGAAGTGTTCTATACCTGTGGACCATCCACCTCTGCAAATGGATATGGGTGTATGTGTGGCTGCAGGAGTGTTTCTTCTCATTTTTCCTCTTTGGGGTAATATTTATTCTTTGTAAATTTTGCTACTTTCATATTTTGATTGTTTTGTGGTTTTTATACATATATTGTACATATATTTTTTGCTCTGTTTGTTTCACTTGGCATCAGTTCATGTAGATTTTCCATGCTTTTCTGTATTCATCATATTTGTTATTTCTCACATCACAGTTATCATATTCATACACCACAATTTATTAAGCTACCTCTAATTGATAGGCATTTAATTTGTTAATAATTCTTTGCTACAACAAAAAGTATGAAATAAGTATTTTGATATACAAATTATGAAATCAAGTGGTCGTTTCCTCCTATGATTCTCATCATTTCTACCCCAGCTACCAGTTGGTTCTTGTTGGTAGGAATCTAAGTCCAAAAGAGAAATTTTCTTTTCTTTTTTTTTTTTAATTTCTTTTTTTTTTTATTTTTGGAAAAATTTTCCATGGTTACATGATTCATGTTTTCACTTTCCCCTTCACCCCCTCAAATTCTGCCCCCCCCCCATAGCTAACTTGCATTTCCACTGGTTTTAACATGTGTCTTCATTCAAGACTTATTTACATATTACTGATAGTTGCATTGATGTGGTCCTTTCAGGTCTACATCCCCAATCATGTCCTCATCAACCCAAGTGTTCAAACAGTTGTTTTTCTTCTGTGTTTCCTCTCCTGTAGTTCTTCCTCTGAATGTGGGTATCGTTCTTTTCCATAAATCCCTCAGAATTGTCCTGGGTCATTGCATTGCTGCTAGTACAGAAGTCCATTACATTCTATTTTACCACAGTGTATTGATCTCTGTGTACAATGTTCTTCTGGCTCTGCTCCTTTCACTCTGCATCAATTTCTGGAGGTCTTTCCAGTTCACATGAAATTCCTCCAGTTTATTATTCCTTTGAGCACAATAGTATTCCATCACCAGCATATACCACAATTCGTTCAGCCATTCCCCAATTGAAGGGCATTCCCTCGCTTTCCAGTTTTTTGCCACCACAAAGAGTGCAGCTATAAATATTTTTGTACAAGTCTGTTTATCTATGATCTCTTTGGGGAGAAATTTTCTTTGAGACAAATCAAGAAATTATTAACTACTCTGATTTTAGGAGATGGACATGATGGGGAGGGGAGAAGGAGGAAGGGGGGAGAGAAAAGAGGAAAGGAAGGAGAGAGAGAGGGAGGGGAAAAGGAAGGAAGAGAGGGAGAGGAGGGGGGAAAGAGAGAGAGAGGGAGAGGGTGGAGAGATAGAGAGATAGAGAGGGAGGGAGGGAGAAAGGAAGGAGACAGAAAGAGAGAGAAAGAAAGAGAGGGGGGATGTCATATTTTTGAATATGCCACTCACCACTATGTTATATTTATGGGTCACAGATTCAGAGCTACAAGGGACTTAGGAGGTCATCAAATCAAATCTTCAACCCCATTTTAGAGATGTAGAAATGGGAACTCAGAAGAGATTAAATGACTTACTCAAGATCACACAGCTAGTGAGTACCTAGGGCAAGAGTCTAACTCAGGTTTTCATGACTTCAATGCTATCTCTTGTGTTTCTGTCATGCTCTTTTTCCTAAGCTTCTTATCCACCTCCTCTTTCTGTTGGTATGGAGGTAAAGTGATACACTATATAACTGTATCTGGAGTAGCTACACCCACAGTAGCACCTTAAATCTTTCATATTGGTATGTAGATGCCTACTCATTCTCTGGGCTGGATTGCCCATTGCAACCTACTTTCACACCGACAAGTCTAGTTTCTTTGAGAAGGACAAAAAATCATGCGGCTTCACTCAGATCTGTCTTATGAGGGGAATATACTTCATTTACTTACCATTCTAACTCCTGAGCTCCTACTAATGCATTTCTATTCATACTACCAGCCACTCACAATAATGATACTTTTAGATCTTAAACATAACCATTTACTTAGCAATAAGGCAAAAGAAATAATACCACAGGTATCCATATATTAACATGAATTATGATTAATAAATGCATAAGTGTATCATAATCATTACCTGGGTCACATTCTCTCACTGGGTTAAAATAACCCACTTAATATCTGTGGAAGAAAGTGGTTATACATTTACAAAAAACTGTCAAGGAGGTACATGAATAAAGAAACCTCAAGTACTCAGGGTAACCTAAAACTCTGTAAATGCAAACTTTGGTGTTTTATTTTTGTCTTGGGAATTTTCTATAAAAAGTCTTTTATGAATATAACTTCTGTGTTAAATAGATGCTTCTTCAACGAGGCTGATTTACTTGATACTGTCTTTAACTAACACATTAGTGGGAATGACATCCAAGTCAAATGAGTAGATCTTCTGAGTGACTTTTCCATTTCTTTAATTCACTACTTTCAATTTGTTCCTCTGCCCAGCTAAATTTATTCATCAACAGCAACTGTAGTTCTTGATGACTTCTAGCTTTCAGCTTAATTGATAACAGTTTTTAAAATCTGTCTATTCACTTTTTTCTTTTTAACCTTTCTAGATTCAGACTGTCCTCAAATAACGGAACATCTCTGTAAACAACTTCACCTTAATTTAATATTAGGAATCAAATTTTTATCCTTTGTCTATAATCAGGTAAACTATACATATATATCCCAAAATCATACAATACTTCTGCTTTCTATATCTCCTCAATATGCAATATTTTGTTGCCTTCAAAACTGAGCAACATTTTTCTGGGGCAGCTAAGTGGTGCAATAGAGAGTCCTGGATCTGAATTTAGGAAAATCTGAGTTCAAATCTAGCCACAAATACTTAGCTATGAGAATCTGGGCAAGTCATTTTAATTCTGTTTGCCTCAGTTCCACCAACTATTAAAAGGGGATAATAACAGCCCTATCTGTTAGAGTTGGTGTCAAGATCAAACAAGATAATGTTTGTAAAACACTTAGCACAGATCCTGACAGATAGTAGGATGTTGTGAACCTTTTGTTTTGAGGAAGATCAACAAAATCACAAGGTTTGAACCTAGGTCTTCTAACATCAAATTCATTGATACTAATACTCTGAGGAATAGAAGATGGACCCAATAGATATTAATCAAAGGGCAACATCATATCTATATGATTGAAAGTGAAAAATATGGATTGCCTCATATATAGTGAAGGGAAATGAAACCCCAAAGTTATTTTCATCAAAGATTTTGAGCTATAATCTTCTGGAGAGGAAATCAGGCATTTATAATTATGGATTTCTCATTAATCACCTTGAAATAACGAAGAAAATTAAGAACAGAGGCTTAAACGGAAGCCATTAAGACTTGTAATCACCCTCATGGACCCCAGTGTGTACCAGCCATACTGGGACTGTAGAAATGATTAATTCCAAGATTCACAGTGATGGGGCAGGAAGACAAGGTCACATCCTGCTTGCTAATGACTAGACTTTCTGCGGTGACCATTAGTCTATATTTTTTCTCCAAATAGGAAAGTAGAACTAATTAGCAAAAGCTTAATAAGATTGTAGCTCCTAGACAATTAGTTCTACCAGTGACACTGGTGAGGCTGGCTCCTTTCCTCTCAGTTCATTATGTTATGTTATACAGGGTCAGTCAGTTATTTGGTACTGCTACCTGGAATCTTTTCTTTCTTTCTTTCTTTCTTTCTTTCTTTCTTTCTTTCTTTCTTTTCTTTCCCTTTATCTTCCATCTTAAAATTAGTTCTAAGTAAAGGTTTAAATTTTTTAAAAGCTTTTTAAGTTTAATTTAAAATTTAAAATAAAAAAATAGAATTAAGTAAAGGTTCTAAGGCAGAAGAATGGTAAAGGATGGGCAATTGGGAGTAAGTGACCAGAGACACACAGCTAGGAAATGTCTGAGGCCAAATTTGAACCCAGGTCTTCCTGACTTCAGACATAGCTCTCTATCCATTGACTCATCTGCCCAATCCTTTTGTTTCTAAAGTCCTTCACAACCTGATCCCTTTTTCCCTTTTCCAGTCTTCTTACACTTAATTCCATTCTGCATACTCTATGATCCAGTGGCATTTGCTGCTCCTCACACATGATACTTTATCTTTCAAATCTGTGCATTTTCATTAGCATTTCCCCATGTCTGCAATTCTCTCCTCATCCCTGCTGCCTGACTTCCTTCAATTTTCAGCTAAAATCCTACCTTCTGCAAGAAACTTTTGCTGAAAAATGAATAATCTGGAAAGAGGTATCAAGTGATAACATTTGTACAACCCAGTGAAATTGATTGTCAGCTCTAGAGAGGGGAAGGGAAGAGGGAGGGAAAGAAAATGAAAAATGGAAACATGGAAAAAAAAAATTTTTTAACCCTTACCTTCTGTCTTGGAATCAATACTGTGTATTGGCTCCAAGGCAGAAGAGCAGTAAGGGCTAGGCAATGGGGGTTAAGTGACTTGTCCAGGATCACATAGCTAGGAAGTATCTGAATCCAGATTTGAACCCAGGACCTCCCATCTCTAGGCCTGGCTCTCAATCCACTGATCTATCCAGCTGCCCCAAGAAAAATATTTAAAAACTAAACAAAACATACAAAAAAAAACCCCTTTGCTTACCCTGTGTATGTCTTGTATCCACATAGTCATTTGCATGTTGTCTCCCCATTAGAACATAAACCCTTGGGCAGAGCTAGGTGGCTCAGTGGAAGAGAGTGAGGGCTAGAGACAGGGGTCCTAGGTTCAAATCTGGTCCTATGTGCTTCTTGTGTGCCCCTGGGCAAGTTACTTAACCCCCATTTGCCTAGCCCTTATTGTTCTTCTGCCTTGGAACCAATACCCAATATTGATTCTAAGATGGAAGGTAAGGGTTAAAAAAAAAAAAAAAAGAATATAGGACCCTGAGGGAAGAGACTCTTTTCTGTATCTCTAGTGCCTAGTAAGTGCTTTAACAAATGTTTGTGAACAAAACAGTACTGCTTCTCTTGGAGTAAAGGATTGGCAATGGTATCTCTGAGTCAGAGTATGGACTTTTAGTCCTTTTCTTAATATAATTCCAATTGCTTTCCAAAATAGTTGGACTAATTCATAACTCCATCAACAGTGTATTAGTTGCCTGTCTTCTCACAAGTTCCTTCTACACTCTTTCCACTTTTTGTCATTTTAAACAATTTGCTGTGTGAGGTGAAATCAGTGTTATTTTGACTTGGATTTTTGATAACTAACAATCTGGAGCAATATGGTATAATAATTCATCTTTAGATGAAAATCTTCATCTATTTATTCAGGTTCTTGGACCACTTATTTATTGAGAAATGTGTCCTGTCCCCTCCCTCGTATTTTGCTGATGACAAGAGAAATGAAGCCTCCTACAGTTAGGCCTCAAAGCCAACATTTAGGAACTCTCTGCAAGTGGATTCCCCATTTGTATAAGGAAATGCAATGATAGGTTCATCTTTCCTTTGGGAGTGGCAAGGTTTCTTTAAAATTTGTGCAATATGGTGAGACTGAATGTAGTAGTATGTCACATTTATGGTGGAGACTTCTTAATAGAAGCATACCCAATACTTGTCACTTACAGTGTCTAGGTTTTTTTTTTAACCCTTACTTTCTGCCTTAGTAACAATTTTAAGACAAAAGGACAAGGGCTAGGGAACTGGAGTTAAATGACTTGCTGAGGATCACACAGCTAGGAAGTGTCTGAGGTCAAATTTGCACCCAGGTCCTCCCAACTCGAGCCCTGGCTACCTAGCTGCCCCTAGCACCTAGATTTTCCAGGAAGAAATACAAACACAAATCCAAGAAATGGGTCTTGAATAACTTTCTCTCTTCCATTATTTTATAGTTATTGAAAAAGTCTGAGAATTTCTTGGAAATTTCCTGCCTTATTGTTTCTCCAAAAGTTTTACAGTCACTTTCAAAAATAATTTCTATATAACTTCTTCCATTTTCTTCATCTGTTCTTCAGATTCTTTATCACTTCCCTAATTGAAGGTTTCACAAACATCCCTATTTTGATTTTTACCTTCCTGGTTCTTGGAAATTAATTTCAGAAAAAGAAAACTCATACTGTTTCCAACCATTTTCTTGACATTTTATTTTTATTAGACCCAAGTTTAATATGCAGTGCAGGCAGGAAAGTTTTTTTTCTATGAATAGCCAGTAACTTGACTTACCACATTTTTCATTGCTAGAATCAGTCCTTTTTGTTTGAGGCTAGAGTTCAGTCTTTTTTAATGTAGAGTTTTTTTCTTCCTGTTTTTGAAACTTCATTCATAAATAAAACAACAGTATTAAGCATATCCAGTTTGTAATCCTAAAATCACTTGGATCATGTTCAGATTTAAGAATACATTTTGAACTTACTTCTCAAGCGAAGCTTTATGTTTTGAATACATTTTTGTGTCCTCTTCCATCCTGCTAGACTAAAAGCAAAAATTCAGCTTGATTTTGAAGGTAAGAGTTAAGCTCATCAAGGTTATTAACGTTTGCTTGAGTTTTTAAAGAGAAACTGATTTGGAAAGGTTACTTCAATTGGGAAATTGTCAGCTTTTTACTATCTTTTCTTTTAATGCTAAACTTCATTACAATCTGAATCATCAGGTTAATCTCATCCCTCAGATTCCAAGTTTCTAATGGGTTCAGTACAGGTCCAGGATTGTGTTACATAAAAATAAGTCTTATTGGCAGAGCTGGATATTGCATAGTATATTTAGAACAAGAGATGATCTATCCATCTGTTCTATCTATCTATCTATCTATCGATCTATCTATCTATCTATCTGTCTGCCTATCTATTGTAAGCAAAAAGTAATAATCTGTTGGATGTTCTTTTTATTCTCTCCAAATCATAGGAAGTACAACTAACAGGAAATAAGATAAATATATCTAACCAGTTAGCAGTATAGCACCCTCTCTGTAGTCAATCAACCAACTCAAACCTGAGGTTTTGGCTCCCTAGAGGGTAGCTGCTACTACTCTTTTATGGTTTTAGAGAACAATTAGGGACTAACTTTTTAGTACTATTTCTTGTAAGCAATCACCGATATGTTCTCCATTAACTATCAGTAAGTAGCTTCAAATTAATTTTTGGATAAGGTATTACTAAGAAGGTAAAGTTGGAACAGTTGTTACCAAACATTCTTCCTAAAACCCAAGATAGACTTATAAATAAAATGCAATGTACACAGGGAGAATGAACTCAAACTTAACATAAAATAGTAGTGAGGCACATGTGTAGAGAACAAATGTGGCAAAGGAGTACCTCCCAATTATAGACCAAAGAACAAAGGAGCTTATATCCATTTAAAAGATATAGAGGACCACTGGAATTTATTGATAAGGAGAATAATATGGTTAAGAATACACTTTAGGAAATGCATTGGAAAACAAAAAGACTTGAAGCAAGGAGATCAATTATGGGTGAAGAAATGAGGGTGGTACCTAAGATAGTAGAAAGATGGAGATGCTGTCAATAGATATAAGAAATTCTAAAGAGTGGTGAATGAGTTGTTTTAAACATTCTGAGTTTGAGATAATTATGGGTTATCTAATTTCAAATACCTATTAGACCTTTGGAGATAATGCAACTGGAGCTCAGGAAAGAGTCTAGGGCTTGATAAAGAGATTTGGGAGTGGGGAGTCATCTATGTAGAAATATTTTAAAAAAAAGGAATTTGATGAGATTACTGAGTGAGAGAGTATAAAGAGAGAAGACAGCCCAGGACAGCATCTTTAGAAATATTTTCTAAATATTAATATGTCTGCAATTAGGGGCCATGAAAGGAGACTAAGAAGAAATGGGCAGATAGGTTTATGGAGAACAAGAAGAGAGCACTGTCACAAAAACCCAGAAAAAGGAATACATAAGAGGATAGAGTATTAGACAGTGTCAAATACCACAGGATGGCTAAGTCAGAGACAGAAAGGGAAAAAAAATAAATCTTATTTAAAAAATAATAATTTTAGAAGAAAGACTTCCTATTCCATGAAGAAAAGTTCCACATTCATTTAAAAGTCATCTAAACTGGGCAGCTGGGTAGCTCAGTGGAGTGAGAGTCAGGCCTAGAGACAGGAGGTTCTAGGTTCAAACCCGGCCTCAGCCACTTCCCAGCTGTGTGACCCTGGGCAAGTCACTTGACCCCCATTGCCCACCCTTACCAATCTTCCACCTATGAGACAATACACCGAAGTACAAGAGTTTAAAAAAAAAAAGTCATCTAAACTGATTTTTCCTTTTCTTAGTTCTTTTGAGAATTCCGAATTGCCTTTCTTCCAGTTCTCATCCTTGAGTGCATTTCTCCCAACACATTTCCTATATATTTTTCAAACATCCACAGTGAACATACATTCCAAACCAGACACCTATTTACCACTTTGAAGAACCACAAGCTCAACTACTTCATTCACCATCAACCTTCCACTTCAGTCTTGGGTCATCCTAAAAAGAATTTAGTTTATTTTCTCAGTGCTCCCAAGAAAGACATCTCAAAATGTCTAAAGTCACCCTTTTCCATATTTGTATGATTTTATTTAGTCCTTTAATACTTCCTTTGAACTCCCTCCTTTCTTTTCCCCTTTGACATCTTTTAAATACTGTATTTCAGGATCTTTGTTATTTTCTCCATTTGAGTTTCTACTTTTTTTCTGGGACTTGGGTTTTTATCAATCCTACTCTCTTTGATTTTCCTTCCAGTAATTTCTCTACATGCTTTCTTTTCTATTTCTATGTTGATTTCTAAGTACTTCTATCTCTGTCTCTGTCTCTCTCTTCCCCCTAGGTAAGCATTCCCAATCTACTTTACTTGTAGTATTATAGCATTTTAAAGTCTGAAAAGACCAAAGCAGCAATTAGTCTAATTAATGCCAGAAAAGGAATCCCCCTCTATAGACATAAAGAAGTACTCAGCCAGCTTCTTGAAGACCTCCAATGAAGTCACTTTCCTCCATTTTGGACAGATCTAATTATTAGAAAAACCATTCAAACAATTCTATACCCAATGAATAGTATTTTTAGTTGATATCTCTCTATCTTTTCCACCAAAAACACTGTCATCAAATGTTTTTGCTGAAATCTAGATAAACTCTACAGTATTCCCCTGATTAATCAGTTTGGCATTCTGTCCGAAAAGGGGGAAAGGCCTTGCTAAAGGCAAGCTGCTGTTTCTTTCAGCAAGAGCCATTATCTTCTAATCATTTTTGATTGAACTTCATTGGCAGCTGCTTTATTGATTTTCCTTCATACTTTTTAATGCCCCCGAAGTGACTTTTTGTTGTCTCCTCTTGTTATGGACTCAGGCAATTCCCCAGCATTCATTTAGGCAGATATTACTATTCTGTTATTTCATTTCCCCATTGTAAAGAGGGAAGAACAGAAATGGGTTGCAAATAGGTAACAGAAAGGATTTTGCAAAGAAAGAAGTGTGTTGGATCAGACTGCATGCTGTGGAACTGGTGATATTGGATTCTGAAACACGGGGAACAGATAAAGGTGGACACCAGCAGTTGCTGAGGGACTTTTTGACTTTCTGTTGGGGGGGGGGGGGTGGGCAACCTGAAGCTTAAACTTCCTCCTGCTCTCTTTCTCTGTGGCCTGAAGAGGTTTGTGTGTGTCCTATCCCCTGCAGCTGAAGCTATCGGTTTAGGTGTTCCTGTCTGGAGAAATCCTACAGTCATTGACATCCAACAGTGTTTCCTGCTTACTGGGAGAGTGTTCCCAGCTGCTCTGTGCTGGCAAGCCAGTATACCTGTCTGTGCTGGGAAGGCCTGAAGCTATCTTAGGCCTAACCCTGCTAGGGTTGAACCCTACCATAAAGGGTTCACCCTACACTTCTCTGAAGAACTATATATCTTACCAAAAAATAATTTGGGAGGATTAATAATGTCAGGTAGTCAGATAGCCTGGAGAAATTTAAACAGAGTAAGGCCTAGGAGCTTGGAAGAAAAAATGAAAAAAACCCCATGTTGGGGTTGTAGAAGGTGGAGTTTAGCTAGACACCTTAGTGTTAGGGTTTCCCAAGTCCTTAATACACCCCTCCATCAAACCATGTTTTAAAATAAACCCCTGTCTTGTTTTGAACTCTATTTGGTAGTCTGGGCACACTGGTCACTGGGAGAAGGCCCAGGGGTCCTTCAGTGTGGGGTACAAAGTAACCAACTAAACCTTGGTATCTTACCATTAACAACACCAACTGTCAAGAATATCCACATATTTCACCAGCCATTCTGGAGTTTGAAAGCTCCTTTTCAATTGACATGCACATGAATAGTTAGTTAGTTTAGATAAGGGCTTCATACTGTCAGTCATTAACCAGGAAGCCAGATCTCCAGATACTCCTAATTCAATGCTCTTACTACCATCCCTCACTAGTATTTTCCTGCATCACTTTATAATCTCCCAAAACTTGCCTTACAATTTGGAACTATGCCCATAGGGTTATAAAACTGTGCACACCCTCAGATCCAGTAATACCATTACAAGGTGTGTAGTGGTATTACTACAAAGTATTATCAAAGAGATAAAAAAGAAAGGGGGGAAAGGACATACTTGTACAAAAATATTTATAGCCATGCTCCTTGTGGTGGCAAAGAATTGGAAATTGATGGGGTGTCCATCAATTGAGGAATGGCTGAGCATATTGTGGTATATGATAGTGATAGAATACTATTGTGCTATAAGGAATGATGAATCACTTGATTTCAGAAAGAGCTGGAAAGACCTACATGAACTGATGCAGAGTGAAATGAGCAGAATCAGGAGAACACTGTACACAGTGACAGCAATATTATGAAATGATTAACTGTGCAAGACTGTGCTACTTTCAGCAATAAAACGATCCAGGACAGTTCTGAAGGACTTATGACTAAGAATACTATCCACTTAGAATGCAGATTATAGCCTACAATTTTTCATGTCAGTTTACTTGGGTTTTTATTTTGGAGTTTTGGTTTGATATGAGTATTCTCTTACAACAGTGAACAATATGGAAATATGATTTGGATGATAATATATACCCACATCAAATTGTTTACCATTTCAGGGAAGGGGAAGAGAAGGGAGGGAGACAAATTGGGTCATATAACTTCAGAAAACTTTTGTAGGAAATTATTACATGTAATTTATAAAATAAGATATTTTTAAAAATTAAAAAAATTAAAACTTGCCATAGTAGCTTAAGTACTTCCAGGGTAGAATCACTGAGTTACTTAAAGGGGGAGGAGGCTTTAAAGAATTCTTCCTTATATTTGTGGTTTGATGTATTATTTCTGCTTTAAGTAGAAGCTCACATTAGTTGGAAAGAAACAAGAGTAATAGCATCCTGCAAGCTTTAGAAGAACTACTTCTGACTGCTGAAAGTGAAATTATATATTTGTTTATATAATAACTCACATTTGTTTAGTATTTTTAATTTACTTTATTTTAAAACCCTTACCTTCAGTTTCAGAATCAGTACCCTGTACTGGTTCTGAGGCAGAAGGAGGCTAAGGACTAGTCAATGGTGCTTAAGTGACTTGCCCAGGGTCCCACAGCTAGGAAATGTCTGAGGTCATATTTGAACCTAGGACCTTCTCTAGGCCTGGTTCTCAATTCACTGAGCCACCAAGCTGCTTCCACAGTTACATAGTATTTTAAAATTTACAATAATGTTGCTCATTTTATCCCTTATGTTGATAGTGAAAGTATTTTTTATTCATCCTAGAGATTAAAAACAGGCTAGAGATGTAAATTTGTTTACCCGTGGACACTTAGCTAGCATGTCAGAGCTCAGAGTCCAAGGCAGCTCTCCTTGGCCTTAAGTGCAATTCTCTTTCAACTATACCAAGTTGTATTAATTTCCCCCAATTTACCCTGACCTTTCTGGCAGTGATCCTATAAAGCGTCGGTGTCCTTCAAAATAAACTATTTCCTCATTTGTGGCCTAAATTATGTTAATTTAGCCACAAGCCCCAAAGCAAGCACTTCAGTCTTTCCTCTCTACTAGCTGAGGCTCAAAATTGAGTCCTTCCCCAAGGCAGAGGCATTTTCTTTTTTAACCCTCTCCTCCCCTCTTGGAAGCAATACAGTATTGTGAAGGGAAGATATGTATTGGTTTCAAGGCAGAAGACCAGTAAGGGCCAGGTCATGGGGGTTAAATGACTTGCCCAGAGTCACATAGCTAGAAAGTATCTGAGGATAGATTTGAACCTAGGACCTCCCGTCTCTAGGCCTGACTCTCAATCCACTTAGCTACCCAGCTGTCTTCCTGCAAGACAGAGAGAGGCTGGGCTCCGTTAGGTACCACTTCTTGGGGAATTTAGGTAGAATTACTGGAGACCGCCAGCTCAGCCGGCAATCCACCGGCAGGCTGGCACGCAGCAGAAGACTCTCAAAACGCAGGCAGAGGCTGGGGCCAAATTCGGTCTTCTGAGAGTCCCAAGGAAAGCTGCCACTCTGGATTTCTCACATAAGAACCCTGCTCCCAATCCCAAACCACAGAAGATAGGAGTGGAGAATCTTAACGGGGAAAGGCTGGCACAGCAGAGGGTCGCAGAGGGTTCAACATCGCTGTCGACTTGAAAGGAAGTGGTGTGGCAGCAAGAGTCAGGCAGGTTGGGGTGGGGGGGGGGGGCGGCGGAGGGAAGCGGTCAGGACCCAGCTAAGTTCGATGAGACGGGCAAACAAGACATTGAATAAAAAGGAGAGACTCCCCGGGGAAGCAGTCAAAGGACCAGGACCAGGAGTCCTAGGAGTCTCCCTGGGAGACCGGGACTCCGCAGGAGTGTGGGAACTTGGGAGAAAACCGGGGTGGGGAAAGTGGGATGGAGCGGACGCACCGGAGAGACAACGCTCTGAACAGTAACGGAGGCGGGGCGGAGCTTTGCTGGGCACTGGGGCAGAGAAGGAGATTGGAGTGAGGGCGGCTAGTCCGCTTGGGGATTGCTTTTTCTCTGGCCTCTTTCTCTCTGTCTTTAAATGCCTGTGAATGAGAGGATACTCTTAGGCTTCTGCAGGAGTTGCTGTTTTCCAACCCAGAGGGACCGAAAAGATGGAATGGGAGGCAGGCCTCTCCCGACAGGCAAAGAACTTGAAGGTGTAGGAAACCAGGGGGGCAGTGCAGGTGGAGCATCTTTGCGCGCTGCCTAGAGGTATTTGCGGTCTGCTGGTTCTAGTAATAGCAATCTCCCATCCAGTCCCTACTCCTCGGATTCGCCGCAGCCAGGAAATCCCAAGGAACTGGCGCGGTTCCGCCACCTGTGGGTTCAGCGGAGCCCTGGAACGGCTCGCCAGGTGAGTGAGTGAGCCAGGAGGGCCAGGCAGAGAGGTAAAGATGAGAGGTCGGGGTAGGGGCGGAATGTGGGGGTTTGGGCAAAGGTACAGGCAAAGGGTTTCATTTTAAGGTTGTCAAGAGTCGTGACAAAACAAGAAAGGAGAGTTTATATAAGCAGACCAAGACAATTTAAGACAACTGACACCATAAACAATTAAGGTTTTTCCTGGGGAACGTCAGAACTGATCTAGCGAGCGTCACCAAACTAATACTTCATTTATAGATAAAGAAAGTGAGTCTTTGGACAAACTTGGAAAAAAGAAAAAGAAAAAAGATGGACAGAGAGCCACTACCCCGTTGCTAGGATAGGAGAGGAATTGACCCTGCGATTTCACTGATATAGGGATCTTTTAGTTGTGGGAATTCTAATATCTTAAGAAAGCACAGAATCTGGAGTTAAGAGACTTAGACACTGCCCCAGGGCAAAAAGAAACTAAGTGACTTGTCCAGGCTTAAACTGAGAGGATGTCAGAGGCAGAACTGGAACCCTTCCTGGCTAGAAAGCCAGGTATCTATCCAAGATCCTCTCTTCCCTTTAATTAAAAATAAGTAGATTTCCATCGCGGAGGCAGCGTCTTGCTTTCCTGGGCCTCTCTTCTTCGGCTATTTTCAAAATAAACTTTTGTCTGAGAAGAAAAAGAAAGCCTCTTTCCTTTACTGAGCCCCCTGTACTGGTGAGGCTCCAGGGCCAGATTTCAAATTTCAGTCCTCTGCAAGCTGACCCTGACCTGGCTTAAGGTATATGGAAGTTTCAGTCCCCATTAAAGGCTGCTCTATGATTCACAAAACATGTTTATTACTATTATAGTATTTATTCTTTTAAAGTGTGGGAACTGACACTTAGAATCATGAAAACCTGCATTCAAATCCTGCCTCAGACAATTATTAAATTACCTAATCTCTCCGTGCCTTTATCTATAAACAAAAAGGGTTGGACTTGATGTTTATAAGGCCTCTTCCAGTTCTAAATCTATGATCTTGTGAACTTCCTCACAGGTATGAACTATACAATACTTGACAAAAGATGAGTTCTCCCCAGTCATAGAATGGTAGAACTAGAAAAATTTTAATGAGTGTTGGAAACACCTCATCAGTCTGCTGAAGATTGTAGCTCTTTTCTCAAAATACATAATTTTAAATTTACAATTGAAATTCTAAATTTCAGTTGAAGGTTAGTGAAAATAAAAATGTAACTTTTTCCCATTCAAGTTCACAGATCTCCTGAAATCTAAGAACCCCTTATCTAGTCCAATTTTCTTAATTTTGTAGATGAGAAAACTGAGGCTTGAGGAGGAAAGTAACTGGCCCAAGGTCACCCAGATAGTAAATGGCAGAACCAGTTCAAACCTGTGTCTTCTGAGGACAAGCAGATGAGTTACAGATTTGCATTGCAGTTTTCACAAAAGGAGTTCCTCATAAAGATAAAATTATAGGCCTGGCCCATTAAAACAAAGTTATGGGGTGTGTGTGTGTGTGTGTGTGTGTGTGTGTGTGTGTGTGTGTGTGTGTGCGCGCGCGCGCGCAGTTGGGTAGCTCAGTGGATTGAGAGCCAGGCTTAGAGATGGGAGGTCCTAGGTACAAATCTGACCTCAGACACTTCCCAGCTGTGTGACCCTGGGAAAGTCACTTGATCCCCATTGCCTACCCTTACCATTCTTCTGCCTTAGAGCCAATACACAATATTGACTCTAAAACGGAAGGTAAGGGTTTTAAAAACAAACAAAGAAAAAAAAGTTATCCCATAAATCCTCCATCCTTTATTTATTCCATTACTCATTTTATTATTTGTTTTTAATTTACCATTTTTCTTTATTAAGGACTTAAAGGAATATCATTAAAAACAGTTATTACAGATAGATTTTGGGATCGTTTAAAATGTGATTCTTCTAGGAAACCTTTTTTCATTCAGTGAAAATGAATAGAGGTCTTGAGAAAATATGGAATGTTTCATGAATTAGGAGAGAAGTGGTAGGAGAAGAAAGTGAGCTTAATAGTCTATATGAATGGCAAGGAACTGGCATTGAATAGTTAGTAACAAGGGCTTCCTTTCTTAAGTAAGTACTTTATACTTGTAGCAAGTGGTCTCAATTACTCGAAGTTTAGAGGAAGATTAGATCTACTTGTTATAGGACAGGATAAGCTCAGGGTGTTGCTGAACTGAGGGGAGAAAAATGTGAAGAAGAAAAACTGTTGGGGTGAATAGGAAAATGAGAGGTTAAAGAGGAGTTGAATCAGGGGGTTGGATTTTGAACAGTTTTCTTTCCTTGAGACCAGAATTACATTGGTACTATTCTATAGTATTCCTGGGAAAACTTAAAAAAAAAAGTCTTATTCATTTTTCTGTAGAAATGAAATAGTTCTTCAGAATTCTGTCAAAGACTAATAGGCATGTGTGGGCTTATGTTCTATATCTATTGTTCTCTCTCTCTCCATCCATCCATTTGTCTGTCTATCTATCTATCTGTCTATCTATCTATCTATCTATCTATCTATCTATCTATCTATCTATCTATCTATCTATCTACTTACCTATCTATCTTTCAAGTCTATTTTTTTGAGCCTTGTTTTCCCCATAACAAAGTTGTTGTGAAGCTTGAATGAAATATTGCACTCAAGAACTTTGTAGACTTTTAAACACTGTACGAATATTATTTGTTAACTCTGGAACCCTGGGTAAGTTACTTAACTTTTGCCCCAGTTTTTCTCAATTGTAAAATGGGGATAATAATAGTACACACTTCCCGGAGTTATTGTGAGCATTGTGAGGATCAAATGAGATATTTGTAAAGGGCACTTATTATAGTGCCTGGCACATAGTAGGCACTATTTAAATGCTTATTTCTCTTTCTCTTTGTCATCTTCATTTTCATTTTATAGTCCTTAATCTTACTACTATTATATGTCTGAAGATACAAGGGGATCTTTTTATCATTATTTGGTAGTCTGAGGAATTCCTTAAAAATTTATTTCAGTATTGATTCATAGACAGTTCTCTTATCTTCAAATGTTAAAGTTTATTTTTCAAAATAAATGATTATTTCCCCATGGTCTTTCAAAGATTTACAGTGTCTATATGAGGCAATGAGTTGGGGTTTCTTCAGTCTACAAATCTACTATTTTGAGACCTGGGATATGTGTTAAAGACTGCCTTGGAAAAATTATTTGTCTTAGAAATAAGAGAATATTAAAGCTAGAAGAGACCTAAGATATCATCCATGCCAGAGGCACTTAAATTTTTTATATCATAGTCCCCTTGGGTAGGCTTCTGAGGACTCAAGGACACCATCTTTTAAGCACATAAGATAAAATACAGAAGAATGCAAAGTAAACAAATTATATTGAAATACAATTATCTAAATAATAGACGTTTCAAATTTAGAGACCCCTTGGAATCTATCCATGGACCCAAGGGATCTATGGACTTCAGATTAAGAACCCCCTGATCTAAACTCTACTGCTCATTTTGGTGAAGTGAAATCCCTGAAGTCACAAAGCTAACTGTGGCAGAGCCTGGAATAGAATGCCAGGCTCTTGATCAGCGCTCCAGTGTTCTTTCTTCTAATCCAGAACTTTCAGTGTTTGGAGGGTTTTGTTGTCACTAAAACCCTTGGCAGAAATAGGCAATATTTATTTTGGTAGCTGTCTTCTTTCACTTCTGAACCCTTATCCCACCTTACAGAGACCATTCTTTTTAGCACTTATATACAGCTAAGGTGGTGCAGTGGATACAGTACCAGGCCTGGAGTCAGGAAGACCTGAGTTCCAATCTGGCAAAGAAATGGCAACCCACTCCAGTATCTTTGCCAAGAAAACCCCAAATAGGGTCATAAAGTGTCAGGCACTGCCAAAATGACAGAATATTTCCTCATATTGCTTTGTCAGTGTTTAAATCCCCTCATTTGAGCATCCCACTCAGATCTATCTACTTTCCTTCAAAGTATCCTTTGCAAGGCAGGCTGAGTGACCAAGAGGAGATCATAATCCAGGTTAATCTACTTTGACCACTTTTCCCTCAGATCCATACCTAGAACACCGAGCCCAAGAACCCTAAAGATAGCAGTTCCTCCTGTTCTATGCCTTCCCACTCTCTCCCAACCACCAGCCCTGCTTCTAGTCCAGCCTCCACGATGATCATCCAAAAAGTAAGCCCTTGAGAGCAGGGGTTGTCTTGCTCTTCCACTTGTATTCCTATTGCATAATACAGTTGTTTGTGTAAAGAAATGATCAATAAATAATTTTTTCAGTTATTCATCCATTAGTTAAAAATTATTATTTCTATTCTCCTTCCTTCTTCTTAATCAAAATTTACATTCCTAGGGGCAGCTAGTTTGCTTGGTGGATTGAGAACCAAGCCTAGAGGTGGGAGGCCCTGGTTTAAATCTGGCCTCAGATACTTCCTAGCTGTGTGACATTGGGCAAGTCATTTGACCACCATTGCCTGGCTCTTACCACTCTTTTGTCTTGGAACTAAAAACTTGCATTCCTTGGGTGACTGCTCTTAACTAGGTGTTAGGGGTGAAAGCCATCAAACCAGCTGAAATAATGCATTCTCAAGTAAGAATGTATATGGGAAACATTTTTCCCTTTTAATATTTTCTTTTTATCCTAAATTTAATAAACACCGATATTTCCATATACAAAGAACAGAAAAAGAGATTTCATGTGAAATTGCAGATCTATCATATACTTGTTCAGTCATGTTCAATTCTTCATGACTCCATTTGTGATATTCTTGACAAAGATGCTAGAGTAGTGTGCCATTTCCTTCTCCAGCTCATTTTACAGATAAAGAAACTGAGGCAAATAGGAGTTAAGTGACTTGCCCAGGGTCACACAACTAGTGGTCTTCCTGACACCAGGGCCAGAATTCTATCCACTACACCACCTAGCTGCTGCAATATACTGTTTCTTCTTAAAGTATTTATTAAATTTAGCATAACAGTACCAATACAATTCACCTGTTTGTTGGTTTCTTCTTTCTGAATTTCTTTCTGCTCTCTTCTGTGTTTTTTTAAAAAGCAAAAACAAAAAACAGCTTAATTTTCAATTCCTTGCCACCACAAAAAAGAGCTGCTATAAATATTTTTGTACATATTATAGGTCCTTTTCCTTTTTAAAAAATCTCTTTGGAATACAGACCTAATAGTAGTATTTCTGGGTCAGGGGCTATATATACACAATTTTATAATCCTTTAGACATAGTTTCAAAAGACTGATATCCTAAAGAAACTTCAGAGATTATATAACCAACCATTTTACACATGAAGAAAATGAGGTACATTGAGGTTACTGAAGGACTATAGGAATAAGAGTTTTTGTTTTTTTTTACTCAGATGCCAGTCATGTATGACACATAAGAACAATTATATCTCTTTTTTAATTAAATTTAGATAAGCTTGAGGAAGGCAAAGATAAGGAAACTGTATAAATGGAGATTTTGAACCTTGGACTTCATCCCCCATAAATCCCTTAGTATTTCCCCAAATTCTCCTTAATCTCTCCTGCGCCTCCACCTTTGCATGGTCACGTTATTGTTTTGTGGGTTCTGTAGCTCCTCCCTCTTGCTCTTTTCTTCACGAGTGTGGCAAAGTTAGTTTAGAACCTTTTCACTCTCTTTTTAATGTTAGTTTATTATTAATAAAACTTTATTAAATACAGTATTTTAGTTATTGAATATTAATTTTCATATCTACAAAACAAAGATGTCAAATGGTTTAAGAAGAACCAGAGATGCAGAAATTTTAGAATCCTTTTATTAAAATGTTAAAAGAGAAAAAGAATTCATGGTAAAAAATACCTATATGTGATTCTTTCCTATAACTTTCCTGCAACTATCATTCTTCTTTACATACTAACCTTGATTTTAAAAAGAAAATCAATTCATTAGTATTAAAAACCATCCCTTCAAAATCAGTGGCAAACTTGGAATTAACAAAGTCCCATGAATTATGCAACCTTCCCCTTGAGGTAATAGAATCAAACTCTTCTTACCCAAAAGTCGATCACAATCAGACTTTCTCACGTTAGATCAGAAAGAATGAGCCTGTGTTTCTTACCTTTGTTTGTAAACTCCTTCAGATATAGTATGTAACGGTGAATAAGAAACTTGCATTGGAGCCTGAAGAACCCAGATTCAAGTTCCACTTCTGGGTATGATTGTGGGTAAGTCTTTTAAGTGATCTAGGCAACTCATTAAGATGATAAGTTGCAGAGAGAGTGCAGACCTGTGTCGATAGAAGGAATTTCCTCATTTGGGAGTTCCTAAAATAATCACAGGTACAGTCTCTGTCTCTATCTTCAACTTTATGTAGGTGTGTTTGGTGTGGAATGGTTTTGAAAACTATGCTTGAACACTTAAAAGCTTAATGACAACCTCTCCCCTCCTCTTACAATGAGAAAGAATCCCAAGGCATAATTGCAATGTTGAGTGTCATTAGAAGATCCATTTTTCCCTTGGCTTCATGACTTTGGCACTTCTCTGACTGACTTTTCCACCATGCTCCAGGAAGATCTTTACTGGGATAACCTCATCATTATGTAAGATCTCAGCAGCCTCCCGTTGTCATTGTCATTATTGTAGCTAACATTTGAGTAACTTTGTATATAACTTTAAGACTTGAAAAGCACTTTACAAATATCTTATTTGATCCTTACAGTAACTCTAGGAGGGAGGTGCTATTGCTATCCCCACTTTATGAAAGCACAGAGAGATTCAGTGAATTTGCTCAGGATCACGAGCCAGGACTTCCTGACTGCCAAGTCCAGTGCTTTATTTAACAGAAGAAGCTCTCCAGAGTTAAGCAATTTGCCCAAGGACACACAGCTATTAAGTGATAGTACCAAAATTGGAACCCAAATCCTCTGACTCCAAAGCTACCACTTTTTCCTCTGGACTTTAACCTATCCAAGAGTTTGGAGGAACCCCTCCAAGAGACAAAACATTAAACATCATATGTTCTGTTTGAGAGACAAAACAAGGGACAAAACATATTAATATAATATGTTGCTAGAGAAACCCTAGGAAGAGAGCTTAGAAAATGAAGGCTGGTGAGCCTTTCATGTCTGGTGAGCTTCGAGAATGTATAATAATACAATAATAATAATAAGGCAACATGGTGTCTGGAAGAGGAAATCATGCCCAATTAATCTAATAGAATTCTTTGCGGGGGTACATAAGCATATGGATAAGGAAGAACCAGTAGATATGGTTTATTTAGACTTTCAAAAGCCTTGATAGGATTTGACATCAAAAGCTTTTTTTAAAAAATTGAGTTACCACGGGATCAGGAGGAATGTATTTTCATAGAGAAAGGGTAACTTAGAAACAGGGTAGGAATTAAAAAGCCACTTCCCTGGATAGAGAAGGGTAAACAGTGGGATCTGCTAAGCTGGGTGCTGTAACCAGTCTTATTTAATATTTCCATAAATGATCCAGAAATGGGAACACACACTAAAATCTCCAAGTTTACAAATATCACAGAAGCCTAGTGAAATGCTAATTCCATAGGAATAATCTACAGGAAGTTTGCTTCAGGCTATAGCAGGTAAATTCTACTGTACACAGGTAGAAAAAGCAGAGTCCAAATTCATTCGGATAACATATCTTTTGATTTTATATCAATTGAGGACTAGTTCTTATTCTGATATATTTGAATCAGTTCCTTATATATCCAAAATGAGACCTTTATTAAAGAATTTTGCTGTAAAGATTTTTACTCAATTGATTTTTTCCTTTTAATCTTAGTTTTCTTTTACAAAAGTTTTCTAATTTTATGTAATCAGAATGATCCATTTTCTCTTCCATAGTCCTCTTTATCCTTTGTTTAGGCATGAATTCTTCCACTTTACATAGCCCTAAAAGAAAATTTCTTTCTTGTCCCTCAAATTCATTTATGATGTGTCCTTTTATATCTAAAGGTTGTTTATTTTCTTTTATTTAAGTGGAGGGATGATAGGGAGAAAAATAAATACTTATTAATTGAAAAATAAAAGAGAAAACCCCCCAAAAGTAAAATGATCTTTTTTGAGTGATTTAAAATATTACACCATGGACCCATAAGATATTTTAACCAAAAGATTTCAACTTAATTCAATAAATTTTTAGCAAAAAACACTTACCTTCTGACTTAGAATCGATACTAAGTATTGATTCCAAGACAGAAGAGTAGTAAGGGTTAGATAGTTGGGACTAAGTGACTTGCCCAAGGTCACACAGCTAAGGAAGCATACAAAGTCAGATTTGATCCCAGGCCCTCCCATCTCCAGCTTAGTGCTCTATCCACTGAGCCACCTAGCTGCCCCTAATTCAATAAAACTTTATTGAGTGCCTATTATGTGCAAAGCTCTAATGGCATTCAAAGATAAGTAAAAGACAATCTCTGCCCTTACAGTATATACAATCTAGTAGCAAAAATAACATAAATATTATGTAACTATGTTTGTGCCTTCTCTCTGTTGGTTATCCCCAGTTTATCTTGTATATAGTTTGTACATAGTTGTTTGTACATGCTCCTTGAAGACATGGACTATCTTTTACTTTTCTTAGTATTCTCAGAACTTAGCAGAGGGCTGGCACATAGTAGTTACTTAATAAATATTTGTTAGCTGATTGATTAACTATAAAAGCTATAAATTACCATATAAAATGAAACACTACAAGGCAGATGTCACTTGTGGCTAATTGTACACTGCTAACCCAAGAATTACTACTAAATCAATAATGAAGAATTTCCTCTCTGGCAAAATATAATCTTTCCTTCCTTCCTTCCTTCCTTCCTTCCTTCCTTCCTTCCTTCCTTCCTTCCTTCCTTCCTTCCTTCCTTCCTT
>NC_058132.1:342653824-342755807 GCF_016433145.1 Gracilinanus agilis | reverse complement strand
TTCCTGGAGGTCTTTCCAGTTCACATGGAATTCCTCCAGTTTATTATTCCTTTGAGCACAATAGTATTCCATCACCAGCATATACCACAATTTGTTCAGCCATTCCCCAATTGAAGGGCATACCCTCATTTTCCAGTTCTGGGGATCCTTTTAATGTTTTATTGATGATATATCCTTTCTTCTTTTTTTTAATCATCTAAATCATCACTCATACGGTTCCCCTCCTCTTCCTCATGCATATCCATTCTCCTCCTTCCTAGTTTTTCTGCCCCATTGAAGTACTCCCAGCAAGAAATCAGTACAATAATAAGTACTGGTTAAAACAACTGAACACATTAGTCATGTCTGAAAATTTATGTTTTATTCTACACTTCTTCTCTATCATCTTTCAGCCATGAGGTGAATGCTATGCTTTGTCATTAGAAGATTGTTCACTTTATTGGTCAAGGTTTTCTCATCTTTCAAAGTTGTTTTCCCTTATATTATTGTGGTCAATGTATAAATTGTTCTGCTGATTCTCCTCATTTAACCCGAATCAGTTCATATGTTGTTCAAAGGTTTTCTAAATTCACCATATTCATCATTTCTTATGACTCAGTAAAATTCTTTTACATTCATATACCATAATTTGTTTATTTTGCCCAAATTGATGGGCAGCTACTTTGTTTCCAATATTAAGCTGCAAAAAAAGTGCTGCTACAAATATTTTTGTAAAAAAGGATCCTTTGCCTCAGTCTGACCTCTTTGAGTTATATACCTAATTATAGTAACCACCTAATTTATCAGCCTCATTATATATTCTTTTCCTTAGTCCTTCTGTGGTCTATCCAAACTGGTCCTTTTGCTATTTCTGACACATGAAACTCCAACTCCTACCTTCAGTGGCCTTGCATTAATTAGCTCCCACATCTATAATGCCCTTCCCTTCCACCTCTTGAAATCAACTGGGTTTCTTTCAAGACTCAGCTTAAATTTTCTACATGAGGCCTTTTCTGGGCCTCTCAAATGCAAATGCATTTCCCTTCAAGGTTAAAATCTTGACATGGTCTTGTAGGTGTTCCATTATTTATTTATTTATTAAAACCCTTTCCTTCCATCTTAGGATCAATACTGGATATTGGTTCCAAGGCAAATGAGTGCTAAGTGCTAAACAATGGTGGGTAAGTGACTTGCCCAGGGTCACACAGCTAGGAAGTTTCTGAGAACAGATTTGAAACCAGGACCTCCTGTCTCTAGGTCTGGTTCGCAATCCACTGAGCCACCCTGCTGCCCCCTTGTAGGTGTTTTATATAAAGTTGTTATATGTATATATAACCTATGCTATTAGAACACAAGATCTCTTCGGACAGGGACTGCTTTGATTTTGTCTTTGTATCCTCAGCATATAGTTAGTCCTAAAAGAAACTTATTAGTTGTCTTATTATTAAACTTTAAATTTCCTCTAGAAAGGATTGACAATATTTCTGATAGGACCTACATATCTCTATTTCTTCATTCCCTTTAGTTGAGTAAAGAATAGGTTCCATTAAAGAGCTAAACTGAGGGGTAACCCATAGGTTTTGAATATACTTCATTCATCCATCTATTCATCCATCCATCCATCCATCCATCCATCCATTTTTCATCAGGCATTTTGAGTGTATACTGTTTACATAGTACCGTGAGATCTTTGGAGGATATAAATAAATACAGTCAATTAATAAATATTAAGTGCTTACTATGTGCCAGACACTGTACTGCCAAAACCCAGGATACAAAGAAAGACAAAAGACAGTTCCTGCCCTAAGGAGCTCATAATCTAACTGAGAAAACAATGTACAAGTAAGATATATACTGGATAAATGAGAAATGATGAGGGAAGGAATTAGAATTAAGAAAGATTGGAAAAGGCTTTTTGGGAAATAGAATTTTAGCTGGGATTTAAAGGATGCTAGGGAAGCCAGGAGACAGCAATGAGGAGAGAGAGCATTCCAGGCATTCAAGGGAGTTAGTGCCCTGATTCTGGAGACAGAATTTACTATTCAAGGAATAGTAAAGAGGTCAGTGTCATTGGATTAAAGAGTATATAGCGGGGTGTCAGGTACAGGAAACCTGGAAAGGGGTGTGAGGTGGTTAGGCTAGAAAGGGCTTTATTTTATTTATTTTTTAATCCTTAAATTCTGTCTTAGAATAAAGACCTTGTTGGTTCTCAGGCAGAAGAGTGTTAAGGGTGACAATGGGGATTTAGTGACTTTGTCCAGGGTCACACAGTGAAGAAGTGTCTGAGGTCACATTCAAACCCAGGACTTCCTGTCTCTGAGTCTGGTTCACTGAGCCATCTAGTTGCCTCCTGTGAATACCATACAGAAGATTTTATATTGAGTCCTAGAGGTGACAGGGAATTACTGGAGTTTATTAAGTAGGGGATGACATGGTCAGATGTAGGCTTTAGGAAAATCATTTTGACAGCTGAGTGGAGATTTTAATAGAGAGAGACTCGTGGCAGGCACACCAGCCAGCAGGCTATTATAATACCCCATAAGTGAGGTCTGTTACAAAGGGAAAATCAACAGGTATGAGCAATGGATTGGATATGGGGAAGAGGGAATATGAGAGAGAGTGAAGAGTAGAGGAGAGTGAAGGGAGACTGGGAGAATGATGGTTGCCTCAGTGGTAATAAGGAAGTTTGGAAGAAGGGAGGATTTGGGAGGAAAGATAATGAGTTCAGTTTTGGACATGTTTAGTTTAAGATGTCTAATAAGCAGTGGAAGATGAGAAACTGGAATATAAGGCACTGTCTCTTCCCTTAAAGTACATATTATTTCATAGGAAAAAGGAATGAAAGTATGTAAAAAATTTAGTTGATTAATCTAAATATGAAATATTGAAATAAAAGTACAAGACTGCATATACTAATTAATACTAATATGTGGAAGGTGTACCAAAAATTAAGCATTATAGGGAAAGAATAATAGACTAGAAATATATATGCATATTTAAATTCTTACTTTCTGTCTTAGAATTGGTACTAAGTGTCTGTTCTAAGATAGAAAGGCAGTAAAGGCTTAGGCAACTGAGGTTAAGTGACTAAATTCAGGATCACGCAGCTACAAAGAGTCTGAGGCTAGATATGAACCCAGGACCTCCCATCTCTAGAACTGCCTCTGTATCCAACTGAGCCATCTAGCTGCCCCTAGGCTAGGATCTTAATACAAGCATCAAAAGAGGTGGGAAGAGGTGAGATATTTTGGAATATTCCGGGTAGGAGTCTCTTCATGTTTGGTCATTGCTTAAGTAGGCTAAGTAGACACTTAGCAAAGCAAACTAGTATTAATTATTAACACCAGAATATATTAACAGACTCTAACAAGGAACAAATAAGGAACAACTTAGAGGCAGACTTCCAGGAGCCTCCGGGCAACCATGAGAACATATGAGGAAAACAATTCATATGGGAATTGGGGGGTGGGATACCACACACGACTTTTGTTTCCTCAAACTCTTGAAAAGCAAAAGTCATCAGCAAAGCAAGTCAAAAATTTACCAAATGATTTTTTAAAGCAAAATAAGACTGCTAGCAGATAACCAAGTATAACTATATAATTCTCTTTTTTTCAAATATATGTGTACATCTGTGTATATGTAGATATATATGGCATCTAGGTGGCTCTGTGGATAAAGTTCCAAGGCTGGAATCAGGAAGTTTTAAGTCCAAATTCAGTCTCAGACACCTAACTAGCTGTGTGATATTGGGCAAGTCATTTACCCTCAATTTCCTCGACTGTAAACGCAGATAATAATAGTACCTACCTTTCAGCATTGTGAGGATCAAATGAGATATTTGTCAGGTACTTAGCACAGTTCCTGGCACATAGGAAGTTCTATATAAATGCTTATATATATATATATATATGTGTGTGTGTGTGTGTGTGTATGTATGTTTATATACATACACACACATATATATATATCTTGCGTATTTATGTATATGAATACACACATCTTGCTTCTGTACCATTTTTGCAATCTGTATTAATAGCAGCTCATTATATATTTGTCTCTTGAGTGACATATACTCTTATAGGGACATTATTTCTCTTTTTCATCTCTCTTATTCTCATTCAAATTTGTGGATTTCCATGCTATTTTAATGAAATGTATTATAAACTTAACTGCCAATAAAAATCTGAGATATTACTCCAAATCCATAGGCAGTTTTAAGGCAGAACCAAACACACAACAAATAAGCAAAAAATAGAATGTTCTTTGTCCTCTTCCTCCCTCAAATTCTGTTGCCTTTGCCTTTGCTTTCCTTTCTTCAACTGTAAGGGTATGCACATATGAGTAATAATAGGGTCAGGAAGTTTCCCACTGATTCTAACAGCTTAGTTGTGTCTTCATGATCTGTTTTTTTACAGTAGTCATATTCATGTCATAAAAATGTAGGATGATGCTGAAATCAAGAAGCACATCTATTAAAAAAGAAAAAGAACTCAGCAAATCTCTGCACATAAATTGTCTTTAAGGGTCCTGAAATAATTTTTTCACATCCATCTATGACCCAAATTCTATTCTGTTTCCCAACCCAAATGGATTGTACTGAGACTATCCAGTGTTCTTGGGTTCTACTTCATCACATTTTGGCTCCTTTTGTTAGAATTTGTTTCTTTCTTTTTTTTCTTTTCAAAACACGAAGAGGAGGAATTATAAATTAAACACATCCTCTGGTACAGGATTCTCTCTCCCTGGTCCAATACTTAACTGACATGACTGTTTTAAAAACTGCTTTTCCTGCTGGTGACTTTTTTCTCTTCAAAATTGTTTTGACTTTGGTCTTAAGCATTCCATTAAATCTTTATATCATCCCTTCAGCCTGTGTATTATAAATTAGATGGAAGTTCCACACAATTCCCTGGACTTACTCCCAGTCCTTAACCTTGTGGATTGTGAAATGCCATTCTTGATAAATCTCAAGCATTACTAGGTGGCCATGATTATCAATTAACAATGCTAGCCCTTCTATAATGGAGTCTGTATTTGCTCGTGTACAAGGGTGAACTGTAGCAAATTACAGTTAAGCAACAATTTTTCTTAAGTTTATTATTGAGAGGGACAGAATGACCTATCTGTCGGACTTTTCCCCTAGAAGCTCAGCCTTTGATGATTGATTCAGGTAGCAGTTTCTATAATGGTCTAGCTTTCTGGTAAATGGGACAAAGTAGTACAGTGGACTGAATAATTGTGCCTTCTATTTCTAGTCCCATTTTATCTTTGATCCAAGACCAAATGGGCTGAATACTCAAATGTACCATTTTCACTATCTTCCTTTTCCTCTGTCTTTCTTAACTTGTTAATGATCCACCCTCTCATTTCGTTTTGCCTCTTCCTCAGTGTGTGCTGAGACATGTCCAACTTCAATTTTAATATTTATATTAGTTATGCCTTCACACAGTTCTTTGCCCTAATCGTCACTATTATGTATTGCCCAATTCTCATTACTTCATGGAGCTAATAGCATGGCTAGACCATAAGCCACCGCCCAAACGTCAGTATATATCACTACCTTATAGAGGTTTTCCCTATCTTTTCCCTATCACTTTGGTGACTACTAACCAGCATATTGGGTTGATTTTCCATTTCCTTTTTTGACCATTTGGCCACTACTGGTGATCACTTGTTACTTCACATACTGTGGGTTGAGAATCATGCTTCCATCTGTGAAATGTGTATTGCTTTTGACTTGCCGATGGGGGACAATATAAGGCAAAGGACTTTCCTACTCTGGTAGCATCCCTTTCTGGTGGCTTAGTTGGCATGTCAGTAGTATGGGCCACTATCTCCTCTTGAAGACTGCTCATCCTTGTTTTCCTGGCCCTGTTGCTTATAAGTCATTTCCATTTCAGCCCTGACTGCATGGTAGCTGTCTGATTTGTTTATTTGGGATGATTTTGGCACATATTAATTAAGGAATTGATGTTTGTAGTGCCAGTGGCATGCCTTGAGTCAAGCCCTTGATATCCAAAATGATGTAATATACTGACAGGACCATCTTTTCTATAATAGGACACCTAAACTGGTAGTCTATACTCTTAAGGTGCCATTATTTTTCTTTTTCCCTTCTCTTATTATCACTGAAATTTGTGTCTTTTTAGTCAAATCATATCAACTCTTTTCATGATTCTCCTTTGGCTTGGTCCACAAGGATAAGTAATAATATTTCCTTTTAGTTGACTTCTAGCCTAAAGGAAATGTCCAGGGAAGTCAGGCCCCAAAACATAGATTCCTTAAACTATTCCAAATCTTGGGCTAATATAGTCCCCATTTTAGTTAGAATGTTAATTTTGGTTTGGTTGAAGTTTTTTTGAGGTTGTGGAGATCTAAAATTTGCTTAAAGTTTCTGCAATACTTTCCTAATAAATCACTCCTAGCTTTTTCTTTTGGTCCAGACTAGTAGATTTTAATAGCTATTTTAGTAATAGTCTGAGGAACATGCCAAACTCATCATGTCCTAAAACTTTACTCTTTCCACATAACCCATCCCTTTTCTTCCCTAATTCTGTGAAGATCACCACCATTCTTCCTGTCACCCAGATGTGGACCTTGGAGCGATCCTGGAATTTTCACTCTCACTCATTCCACATATCCAATCAGTTACTGAATCTTGTTGGATTTACTTTTGCCTCTCCCACCCCTGTCGCTCTCTTTCCATTCCTCTTTCTATCATCCTAATTCAAGCCTTCATCACCTCTCATTTGGGCCGCTGCAATAACCTCTTAATTAGTCCCCCTACCTCATCTTTCCCCTCTCTAATTTATCCTTTACACAACTGCCAGTGTGCTACTTCTAAAAGCACAGGTATATCTGTTTCACTCTCCTACTCAAAGCTCCAATAGCTCCCTGTAACATGCAACCTCCAGCCCACATTTCCAAGATTTAGGTAGGAAGCAGGAAAAGGAGATCATAACAATAGTCAAAAGGCAGGGAAGTCAATGCAGTTTCAAGGAGAAGAAAGGGAATAGTAAGCATTGGCAACTTATAGCTTATATCATAACAATCTATCCAAGAATATGCTTTTCTTTCTCTCTTTTTAAAAAATAAATCCTTACCTCCCATCTTAGAATCAATATGTAGTATTGATTCCAAGACAGAAGTGTGGTAAAGGCTAAGAAATTGAGGTTAAGTGATTTGCCCAGGGTTGTGCAGCTAGGAAGTCTCTTAAGGTCAGATTTGAACCCAAGTCCTCCCATCCCTAGGCCTGGCTCTCTATCCACTGAGCCACTTAGCTTCCCCAATATGTTCTTTTAAAGCACCATAAGGTCATTTATTCTGGGTCTGGACATAGAGAAGAGCATAGGCCAAAGACTAAGCACTGGGAAATCTACACATTGAAGAGCAGAATGAAGAACCTAGTAAAGAAAACAAAATCAGAAAAGTTAAAGGAGAGCCAAGATTTTTTAGCATCAAAGAAGTGAGAGGTGAGAGTTTGAAGGAGAGACTGCAACATTCAGGAGTAAGATTGAGGAGAATAAGGCCTGATAAAAGTCCATTGGATTATCATAGAAGATCTTGGAATGTAGTCCTAGAAGACACCTTGGGGATCATCTTGTCAACTCCTCTCACTTTACAGAAGGGTTAAATAACTTGGCCACAGTTACCCAAGGAGTAAGTAGCCAATTTTTGAAAGAGTAGTTTCAGTGGAATGTTAGGGGCAGATTTTGATTGCAAAGGCTTAAGGCACCATTGAAATAAACATCTTGAGTCCTGTTTACTATGTCAGGGTCAGGCAGAAAAGAATGGAAGAAATAGAATGAATTGGGAATGCTAAAGTTAACAGAAGGGCAGGTAGGTGACCCAGTGGATAGAACTTGAAATTAGGAAGACTCATCTATACAAATTCAAATCTGGCTTCAGACATTAACTAGCTATGTGACCCTGGCCAAACCCAGTTTGCCTCAGTTTCCTCATCTGTCAAATGAGCTGGAAAAGGAAATGGCAAACCACTCCGGTGTCTTTGCCAAGAAAACCCCAACTGGGGTCACAGTCAGATAAGACTGAAATGACTAAACAAAGTTAGAGTGAGGGAAACCAGTTAGTGTGTATAGACAAGTGGAAGAAATGTCAGGAAAAGACATTGTGCTTTCAGAGGATGAATGAGTCACTATATTTCAAATCTTGGATCTCAATGATAATCTGGGATGATAAAGTCTAGGCATGGAATAGTATGGGACTAAAGTAGTATGATAAACAGAGATAGAAAACAAAGGTCAGTGTGTCATGAGCATAGTGGGAAAACTACTTGTTTTTACCTTAGTGTTTCTTTTCAATGCACTGCTAAATCCTGCTTCTCCTCTTTACTACCTCTATGACCTTGGGCAAGTCACTTCACATCTATAGGCCTGAGTTTCCTCATTTGTAAAATGAGGTTGGCCTAGATGATTTGTAAGGTCTCTTCCAGCTCTACATCTTTGATCCTATCTCTTGTTTGGAAATTTGGTTTCCTTATCCTTGAAAGGCACTTCCCTCTCTCGTTTTTCATATCCAATCAGCTCCCAAATCTTACAGATCCTAATTTTTCAATGACTCTCACACCTGGCCCCTTCTCTCTATTTCCATTGCTGCCATTCTAGGATGGTCCTCAGTCCCACCAACATAGGTAATTACAATAGTTTCCTAATAGGTCTTTGTTCCTCCATTCTCTCTCATCCTGTCAGTCCCTCATATGTTCTTACTATTAGTTTCAACATTCCCCTTACCACATTGGCTCTGTCATACTTGCTGTTAAAATGAGATATTTGTAAAAGCAATTAATAACTGGCATACAGCAGTCAATATACAAATACTTACTCCTTCTCCTCCTCCTTTTACTTTTCCCTATTCCCAAAGTGCCTGCAATAGTATATTCCTCTAGGTGTACACTCAATATGGCCCTGGGAGGGCTCATTCCCCATGCCTAATATTCTAACATTACAGCTGAGTCAAATCAGGACTGTGGAACTATCTTATAAAGTTAGTGCCACAATGGATAGAACACCTTGAATCAGAAAGTTCATACCCAATCACTTAAGTCCTATATGCCTCAATTTCCTCATCTATAAAATGGAGATAACAATTGTACCTACCTCCTGGGATCGGCATGAAGACAAAATGAGATAATATTTGTAAATGTTTTGCAAACTTTAATGCACTATATAAATGCCACCATTTATTATTATTTATTATTGTTGTTAATTCTGTCTCTGTCTCTCCTTTGTCTTTCCATCTCTGTGTGTGTTTGTGTGTCCTCACCTCCCTTAGTTCAACATATCTCAATGTATGACCTTACAGAAGACCTGACAGAGTTAATAAGGAAATAGTGTGTTGTAGATCAAAGTTGTAAATCAAAGTATTGGGGTCCAGAACATTGCACTTTACCACTGACTTATTGTGTGACATTAGGCAAATCTGTTCCGTTCTCCAAGTATTAGTTTCTTCAGGCAGACAGTGAAGAATTGAACTATAAGATTTCTTAGATCCCTTATTCTGTGATCCTGTGACATCAGAGACTATGCCTAAAAATCAGGGAATTATAACAGTCTCATTTTTAAAATAGTAATTGCACAAAGAGACATGTATTGACACTTGATCCTTGCTGAAGATATTGGACTTCTATTTCTAATCCTATCCATATGGTTTCTTCTAGCAACTGGAAATTCCCCAAACTCAAGTGAGTTTTGTGTATGTATTTGTGTTGTGCACTTCCTTCTAAATATCTGGCTTTTTCAAACACTTCTTTGGAATTTCATTCAATAAACTAATTCAACTATGTGGCAAGAGCAAGAAATATATAGCAGATAGTGATTCTGTTAATATTATTCTGATTTCAAGAAAACTCAAAGAACTTCTCCCTCTCCTTTTTCACATTGGTGGACTCTCTGTGGAGGATTTTGTGAGAAGACACAAATGAGCGTTGTATAGGATGGGCAGGCATAAACTTAACATTAGAGGGAATACCAACATTGATGAGATCACAGATGCACTGAAGCACTGGAGACTGTATGGCAACCACTGATGCCATTAGATGAAAGTAATTAAGAACTCCTTGCATGGAGATCCTAGCACATGGGATTAATTCCAGTTGATTCCCTTGTGTTAGCTGAGCCAAGTTTCCTTTTTTTTTTTTTTCACTGGATGGACTTGGGGGTCACGAACTCTACCAAACGAGTTAATTTACTCGTTGGAGTAATTCATTAACTTCTAGAACATGGTATACATTACTTATGCTAATTTGTGCCAGGTCTTGAAAGGACATTAACTAGTACTCAGAGTGACTAAAAGGGGAAAGAAAGGTATCCCTAGGCCTTCATCATTACCGTTGCTTTTATTTAAGGCTTATCTGCAACTGATACCCACACTCTATATTTTTTTCTATCAGTGGATAAGGAACTCTTGAAATCATAGCAATTGAGAAAAAGGCTAGATTGCAAATCTCCCTGTTTACATGAGGATAATAGAGGTTAAAACATGGAATGCTAAAAAAAATCCGTATGCTGAGTTTGAGAGGCAGTCATAAAATAATGACTGATTTTTAAATAATCATTTTATAATGAATGCATCCTAGCAAACTGGACCACTAATTATTTCCTGATCTCATTCTGTCCTTTCATGCCCCTGTATTTACAAATGCTTTCTCTAATCCTCTAAGTAGATTGCCCCTCCTCTTTTAAAATGCTTCTCTTCCTTTAGGGACAAACTCAGGAGCTACTTTCTTCATTAGATTTTCCTGATCACCTCAGCCTGAAATGATTCCTTCTCTGAATTTTTCATCACTCTCTGTTGAGACTTTCATGAGCACTTATATTCTAACTTGTATTATTGTTAGAAAGATAGCATGAGATGGTAAATAGAAAGCTGGATTTGGATCCTGGAAAACTTCTCCATGAGCTAGATTTTAAGTAACTCTATAAAATTATAAATTTCATAGAAAGTGTTGATTTACAATAGTAGAGGGAGCTTCCTCAGCAGAGAATTCATTATAAATGGAATCATTGATCTAGTCTTTGTTATATTTGTTTATGTGCATTTTGTACTACTCTTTCTTTCCTCCTTTCTCCTCTCCATCCTCCCTTTTTTCCTTCTTTCTTTCCTTGCTCCTGCCTTCCTTCCTTCCTTCTTCCTTCTTCCCCTTCTTTCTCTTTCTTTTCTTAATTATGAGGATAGAGATTTTTTTTTTGAGGATAGAGATTTTATCAGCTCCATTGATCATTGGTCCCTGAGTTTCAGTATTCTCAATGGTAAGTTTATGTCAGTAAATATTTAACATCTTCTATGTGCCAGACACTGTGCTAAGCACTGAGGATATAAGGAATGGTAAAAGATAGTTCCTGCTCTCAAGGATCTCACACTCCAATGGAGAAGACAACATACAAACAACTATATACAAACAAAATATATACAGGATAAATTGGAAATAATCAGCAGAGGAAAAGCACTTGAATTAAGGGAGATTGGGAAAGACTTCCTGTATAGGGTGAGGTTTTTATCTGGAATTCGAATAAAGGGATGCAACAAAACTGGAAAGATGGGAAGATACAGGTTATGATGGACTTTGAATGTCAGAGAGTTTTATATTTAATCCTGGAGCTGATAAGGAACCACTGCTATAAAACTTTTAGACGTGAACTCTTTTACTTTTTCTTTGACCTCTTTGGGCTATATACTTAGTAGTGATATATTACTGGATCAAAGGGTTACAGATTTTTGTGACTTTGGGAGCACAGTTCCAAATTGCTTTACAGAATGGTCTGATCAATTAATGGCTACACTAAAAGTACACCAGTATGATTTTTTGAAACCCTTTTAATATTTGCAATTTTTCCTTTTTGGGGGTCATCTTTGCCCATGTAATTGGTATGAGGTAATCTAATTTGCATTTCTCTAATTATTACTGACTTAAAGCATTTTTTTCATATCGCTTATTGGATTGCTTCCTTTGAGAACTAGCATTTATGTCTTTTGACTATTTGTCAATTGGGGAATTGCTTTTAGTCTTCTAAAATTGAGTCAGTTCTTTACGTACTTTGGAAATGAGACCATTGTCAGAAAAACTTACTTCAAAGATTTTTTTTTCTCAGTTGTATGCTTTCCTTCTCATTTTTAGCTATGTTGGGTTTATTTGCATGTCTCTTGAGGACACTTTAATTTGTGAACTTCCACTATGATCTAAGGTATAATTTCACCTAGGTTAGCCAGACTTACCTCCTAGAGCAATAGGTTTCTCTTGGTTCACAATGCTATGAGTAGGTACTGATGGTATAAGTGAAACTATCATGGTATAAGATTTTTTTTTCCACAACAGTCATCTTAAAAGAACTATATCTTCATCTATCCTTCCTAGTTTTCCATTTGTCACATGGTACAAATTACAAAATTCCTCCCCTCCCCAGAACCCCCAACTGCTGGCCTACAGGATAAGGCTGATTGTGAATTTTGAGTGGTTGATAGCAGGATAGCAGATTCAAGGAGCTGTCCTAGGTCCTGCCATTATTAATTAACAAATTCTTGAGGTTTCCTGAGCCAGTGTGCTCTGCTCCAGAAGTCTGATACAGAGGACGAGTTTAATAGACTTGTCGAGTTACCATTAGGATCTTAATATAAGAAGATATATTAGAGGAGACAGTGGAAAGACCATTGACTCTAGACTCAGAGGACTTATTTTTTTAAACTGGTCTCTGCCTCCTACTACCAGTGCAGCTATGTGCAAATCACTTAACTTCTCTGGACCTCAATTTCCTCATCTATAAAATGAATGCTAGACTGCTGTTGAGGTACCTCGCAGCTCTACCTTCAGGAGTCTTTATGTTATGGAGAAATATAGATGAAATAATTTCTAAAGGTTTACAAATTAAAAAAAAAACCCACTTTTAGATAGGTTGTCTAAAGCTTATTACCCTTGTTTCACATACTTAACAACCTGATATTTCGATAAGTTAAATGATTTACCCACAGTCATATAATTAGTAGTTTTTAGAACTAAGATACCCTGGTCTTCTGACTTGTGGAAGTAGGAGAAAATTTCATCTCAATTCAAGGAAATATTTACTGACAACTAAAGCTATACAAAAATGGAATGATCTTCCTAGGAGACCATGAAGGTAAATGAACCTTAAAGAGATCTTCAGTAAAAGACTAGATAATTACTTGTTGGACATGTTTTAAAGGGTATTCTGGTTAGGTAAAGTTTGGATTAGATGGCCTCCATTGTCCCTTTTTACCTCATTATTCTATGATTTCATGAAAGTTATTTTGTTTGTGTTTTTTAAAAGAGGGATTAAGCCTGTTCAATAAGGATTAAAAGTCAACATCTTTATTCAGAATTCCATTCCATAGCTAATATTGCCATATTTAGGTATCAGTTTATTTTATTTTTTGTTAATATAATTTATTTCTAAGTATCTTAGCCTAATTACCACACTACATAGAAGGTATCATCTGGCAAACATCTATCTATCTATCTATCTATCTATCTATCTATCTATCTATCTATCAATATCACACAAACACACACATATATATACATATATATATATAATGTCTTTCATGTTTCCACTTTTCAGTTCATTTTCTGAAGGTGACATTCACAAGTTATTCTTCAAATATTATATCTGTAGCTGTATATAATGTTTTCTTGGTTCTATTCATTTCATTCTTCATTATCTCATATAATTCTTTGCAAATTTAAAAAATTATCCGCTCATCATTTCTTATTGTGAAGTAGCATTCCATCATAATCATATATCACAATTTGTTTAGCCATTACCCAGATGATGGGCATACTCTCAATTTCCAGTTCTTTGCCACTCCAAAGAGAATTGCTATAAATATTTGGAACATATATGTTCTTTCCCTTTTCCCCAGATCTCCTTAGGAAACAGACCCAGGAATAGTATTTCTAGATCTATGGATATACATAGTTTTATAGCTCTGCAAAATGGTTGGACCAGTTTACAGTTCCACCAACAGTGTATTAGTGTCCCCATTTTTCCATATCTCTTTTAACATTTGTCATTTTGCTCCTTTGTAATTTTAGCCAATCTGATGTGTGTGAGGTGATACCTCAGAATTGTTTTGGTTTGCATTTTCCTAAGCAGTAGTGACTTAGAATATTTTTTTCTTGGACCTATATATGGCTTTGATTTCTTCATCCATGACCTTACTCTAGTTTAAAGTAAGTGTTCCTTATGCCTTCAAATTTTAATCTCTGATGGCTAGACATCATCCATTTTATCTAGCTAGTTCCATATCAGGATTTACCTCTGTCTCCCCTAGACAGCTTGCCATCTGCTTTGCCACCATATGTATAATACCACAACACACACTTCCTCCTTCCTTCTTTTGCTCTGAAAACAGCAACAAAATCTATATTTCTACTTCTTTTGGAAAGGATTTGACAACATATTATTTGTTCTTTGACTCCATTTACACCATTAGCAGAATTTCCAAGTTGAAAATTCTCCTTTCTGGCCATCATTCTCTTATATATGTGGTCTCTCTTTATTAGAAAATGATTGATTGTCTCTCTTTTGTATTTGTATCCCTAGCATAATAAATGTTATACAAATACTTTTTCATTCTCATTCACCTCTCTAATGGCTACTCATCTAACAATGTCAAAAATCTCTGAAGTTGGGGTCCTCTAGTCACTCAATTCCAGCTCCAGAGCTTTTTGACATTATTAGGCAAGTAGACCCCTCAGGAATGGATGCAAGAATGAAAAAGCATTTATGTGAGGTACTATGCTAAAAGCCAGGGATAAAAAGCTAACTGGTATAATCAGCTTACTGCACTTTTTCCAGTTCTGTTCTGAGGCTGACATGTCACTTGAAAAGCCCTTGTGTTATTTCCATTGACCTTTTGTTCTTCTAGAAGACAAAGGCTATAGAACATGATACAACATTTTCCCCAGGTTCCCCAGAAACCAGGCTGGAGAAAGCCCTTAGCAAGATAAAGTTTTCTTTATGGACCTCAAGACACCTAGATGATGAGGGTGGTGAGATGGCATGGAATCTATGCCATAGTTTCTTCACCAACTTTTCCAGGTCAAGAATCTCATTTACTAGCCATTAACTACCCCACTCCCAATAATCCCTTGCCCAAGATATATGTGCTTACTTCTTGGGGCTTCTCTCTATTCTCCTGCTGTGTGTATAGGAAGGAGGACTGGCAAGGTTCTCGAATGCATAGCACTCAACCTGATATGAACCCATTCCAGCCCCACAGTCTCTCTAGAATTTTTTCCTTTATCACTCTTGCCCTTCTCCTACCCATTGTCAGTATGACCTACGAACAAGAGATTCAGTGCTGAAAATATGAGCCCCTTTCTCCCTAAACATAATTAAGTGTAGACTTGTTTACATCTCCAGGAAAATGGGATAGCACCCAAAAGGAGAAAAAGTACAGAAACAGGCAGCTGGGAACAATAAATACAAACTTCACATACTTCCCATTTGCATAGGGTGACCTAGATTAATAACAGCAGACAAATAAAAGTTGTCTGACAAGCTATTAAGAATTTTGTGCATGAATGCATAACTGCAGCTTTGAGAGTTCAATGGTACCTGGTCTAGCAGGTCAGAGAGTTCAAGAAGTAACACTAGCTGGCAAAACCATTGATGTGAGCATTGACCTGATGACTGCAATTTTCTTTTATAGTTCCTGATCCAGGAGGCAACTTTGAGCCCACACACACTATATATATATATATATGTTATGTGTACACACACACACATATATATACATATACCATATTTGATTATAGTAAAGGAAGGCAAAGGTGTCCAGGTACATCTTGACTCTAACTGAAGGAAGAGCAAACAGTCCTGGGTTTGGTGAGAAAATTTTATAGAAGACAAATTTAAGCCTCTTCAATCTGAGGTAGATTTAATGGAGAATTTTATGTTCAGTAAAGGCCTATTCCAATGCCTTAGCATGGAATGGAAGTGACCTCAAAGATTATGCCAACAGGAGGAAGAAGCTCTCTCAGGTTTTGGCAAGCTGGAAAGGTATCGAGTCTGAATAGGTCTGAGGATAGACTCTATATCTGTTATTCAAGGATTAGCCTAGTTAAGTACCAAAAGCCTCATCTCTGAGTTGGCCATAGGCTAAGACATTTTTTTCAGCCACAGAAACTCTCATAGATAATATTTTAAGACATAGAGGTTTAAGACAATCTGTTTCAATGGAAGGAGTACTCATTTTGATAGTTACAGATACTTGAAGTCTAAGTTCAGTGACTTGTATGTAATTGGTACTCATTAAATATATATTGTATGGTATGAATGAATAAATGAAGACATTGACTTGCTGTAGTAAATGTAAAGGATGATAACCAGCTTGATGAAACTGAGAATGACTCCCTATTCGACAAAAACTGCTGGAGAGAGAGGAAGGCAGTCTGGCCAGAAACTAGGTTTACACCAAAGTCTTCCATTATATGTCATAATAATCTACAAATGGGTAAATAACCTAAATATGAAATGTCAAGTTATAAACAAATTGGAGGAAATGGAAATTAGATACCTTTCATCTAAATATAGGGGGAAATTCTTAATTTAAAGAAGAGAGATAATTATAGGAGATAAAAAATAAAAAATGTTTTGCACAAGTACTATCAAAGCACTTAGAACTAGAACATATATATCATCTAAGATACACAGGGATTTGATACAAAGATGTAAGAACAAGAGCCTTTTCCCTAACAAAGATCAAAGGATAGCAATAAGCACTTCTGAAAGAAGAAATGAAAGCTATCAAGAACCATTGAAAAGTTTTCTGAAAATCACCAATAATAAGAAAAATGCAAATTAAAACAACTGAGTTTCTACCTTATCTATCAGATTGATAAAAATGACAAGAGAAGAAGATGGCAATTATTGGAGAGTTTTAGGAAAGAGAGATATACTAATGCACTGTTAGTTGAATTGTGAATTGGTCCAACCATTCTGGAAATTAATTTGGAACTATAATCAAAACTACCAGAATAATTCATACACTTTGACCTAGAAATAACATGACAAGGCATATACTTTCTTTTCTTTTCTTTTTTAAAACTCTTACCTTCTGCCTCAGAATTGATATTAGTATCAGTTCCAAGACAGAAGAGCAATAAAGGCTAGGCAATTAAGGTTAAGCGACTTGCCCTGGATCACACAGCTAGAAGTATCTGAGGTCACATTTGAACTAAGGACCTCCTTTCTCTATCCACTGAACCAAATACCTAGATGCCCTAAGGCATATACTTTCAGAGATAACAAGGACAGAGGGAAAAATACTTATATAAAAATATTTATAATAATATTTTTGTTGTAACAAAGAACAGAAAAACAAAGTGGATATCCATCAACGGGGTATCATTATACAAAGTATGGTACATGAATGCAATGGAATATTATTACTTCATGAGAAATGATGAATATTACAGATTCAGAGAAACATGAGAGGACTTTTATGAACAGTTGCAACATGAAATATACAAGTCTAAAAGAACAACCAACACAATGATCACAATAATGAAAGGAATCAACTTTGTAAGATTCCAGAACGCTGATCAATCAGTGTAGTGACAGAAGAATGAGGATTAATCATGCTTCCTATCTTTTGGCTGAAAAGTGATGAATGGACCTAAGGTACAGAATGAGAAACCCATATTCAGTCATAGTCATTATGTTGATTTGTTTAGCTTGACTATCTAATTGTTATTAGGAGATGCTTCTATTGCTTGGGGCTGGGGAGAGGGGAATGGAGTTAGTAGATAATGGTAGTGATAGAAAAAAGAAGAAAAGAAGGAAAAAATCACTAGTGAAACAATAAAAATTCACAGAAATGAGCAGAAAGAATTTCAGGAGACAAATAAGCAGGGCAATATTGTTAAAATATGTTAAATTTAATATACACTTAGGCCAAGTACATGAAAAATTCAGTTTCATATGCAATCCTCTTTTTTTAAATTAATGTTCATATTTGTTGATGTTTGAGCCATAATTTTAAAAGAAAAACATTAAAATAAAAAATGATGCATTTATGATCTAGAGAAGATTGTTTTGTATCCTTCTTTGGGGTCAGAGGACATAATACCCATGTTAAAGTATTCAAAAGTTTTGTGTCACATGGAAGATCAGATAAAATTTAGTTCATGTTGACATAGAGGGAAGAGATCATATCAATGGAGTGGAGTTATTATGAGGAGGTAGTTGTTGAGTCAATAAAAGGAAAAGCTTTTTTTTTTGAACTGGAGTTGTCAAACAATAAAATGAACTGTCTTAGTGAATATCTGGTTTCTCATCATCACTGAAAGTGTACAGAGACTGAATAACCATTTATAAAAAATGTTGTAAGGGGAACTCATTATTCAAGCCTAGACTAGATGACATCTAAGTTGCCTAACAACTTTTAAGATACTTTAATATTTATAGTTAACATCAGTTCTTACAAAGTTAGTGTGGCATACTGAATCAGCTTTGGAATCAGGACTGGGGCAATTAGGTGACTCAGTGGATAGAGTGCTGGGCCTGGAATCAAGAAGACTCATCTTCCTCAGTTCAAATCTGGCCTCAGACACTTACTAGCTATGTGATCTTGGACAAGTCACATCACCCTATTTGCTTCAGTTTCCTTATATGTAAAATGAGATAGAGAAGGAAAAGGAAAATCCTCCAGTGTTTCTGCCAAGAAAGCCCCAAATATGGTCACAAAGAGCTGGATAAGACTGAAAATGAGAAAAGACTGAATCAAGACAGCCTAGCTGTGAATCCTATCTGGATGAAGATCCAGCAAAGAAGAATGAGAACTGGTCAGACAGGTAGGAGGAGAATCAGAAGAGAGCAGGGTTGCAAAAATATTGAAAAAAGAGAGGATCAATGAGAAGAGGGTGTTTGATAGTGTAAAAAGCTCTGGAGAAGTCAAGAAGAATGAGAATTGAGAAAAGTCCTGTTTCAGTTGAATAATGAGAGCAGACACCAGACTGTAGAGAGTTAAGAAAAGAGTGAAAGGAAATGAAATAGAGAAGCCAGTTGTAGACAACTTTCTTAAGTTGAGTCATGAAAGGGAGGAGAAATATAAGATAATAACTAATGGGAATGGATGGATTAAGTTTGGGAGAGAAAAATAATGAGCTCTGTTTTAGATATTCTGATTTCAAGATGTCTATAGGACTTCCAGTTCAGACAGTCTTAAAGTGTCACTTGATTCTTCCTTGAAAATCTCTCATATGTTGGTTTCTTCCTGCCTCTCTTTGAATAACCACTGCCCTAGTCTAAGCATTTATCACCTCATAGGAAGCAAGAGATCAGATTTTATGAGGATAAGTATGGAGTTTCTGAGATGGTTCTTAGTTGCCCTCTTTCTGAGAATCAAAATAATAATAACAATAATCACTATCCTAATACCCCATCAAAGCACCAACCTATTATCCGTGTTGTGAAATGAAGTAGGAAAGGTTTAAATCAATCAGTCAATAAACATTCATTTGGTGCCCACTTTGTAACCAACACTGGGATAGCACTGGGGGTACAAAGAAAGGCAAAAGACAGTCTCCACCTTTAAAGAGCTCACAATCTACTATGTGAAAACAATATATAAAAAGAAGCTCCAAGATATGGGTAAGGAGGAAGAAGGATGCCCAAATGGAAACATGCTGGAAATAATGAGACATCTGTCCTGGGCTCTTTCCTTTATTAGAAAATCTGGGAGGAGCTCTCAGATCTCCAGATCTTCACCCTCTCCAATAAGAAGCCAATCTCCAATCAGAGGTCCCAATGGTCAGGGGGTGCTGAGGAGATGTAGGTTTCAAAATTGATTGATATGTTTCTGGAGATAATGATGAAGTCCAGCCAGGGTGATAAAAAAAAACATAAAATATTTGTGTCCTGAAGCTATGAAGGATTTTGTTACCAAAAGATTAGAACACCAAATAATCCTCTAAAATTAGCCAATTATATGTTCATGGGCTTCATACAAAAAAAATCCATTTTTGTACAATTAAAAAATGTATAAGCATTTACAATAAATTAATATATTGACTGAGGAGCAAAAAGTTGTAGGAGTGCAAATAGCAACTTATTTTTGATTCAGTGATTATTAAATAAGTTACCCCAAACACTTTATCTTTCACACTGCCATTACTGATTATCTCAAAACTTTTGACTCAGTTCTGCGCCCATGGGTCAGTCAATGTAATACAATTATATCTTATGGATCCAAGAAACATGAAAATGTGATTAATTGATATCCACAATGAAAAATGTTCTCTCTTTAAAACATGCTATCAATATAATAATTTAAAAGTCAAGAACAATTTGTATAAGATGTAGTGTCTTCGAGGGATATAATTTAAGCCTATTGTAATTTTTCCTACCTTTAAATGAATTATCACAAACCTGAATTGAATTGTTAGACTTTCAAGTCAAAGAGGGAAGTGAGATAATGACAGAATGGCCAGGATGGTAATGTCTATTATGCAGTGTAAAATAAAAGACTAGAATTTAAAGGAAAAATAAAGGCTGAAAATATAAATTTTAAAGTCATGTACATAGTTATTAATTTAAACCACAGCAAAAGATGAGAATAGTTTTGATCAAAATCAATGGAGAAAATGTTTAGCTTGGTGAGAAGACAAATACCAAAGCATGCAAAAGTTATATGCCCTTAAACATAAAGAAAATTATGAAGTCCAGGGAGTTATTAGTGAAAAGACCACCTTTAAAACATAGCTATCTGAGATTTCAAGCAACAAAATGCAAGGACTTTGAATTTTAGCTCATCAGCTGACAGCTAGACCTCTCTACTTGGATGATACTTAAAATGTGTGTGTTGATTGTTTGGCTGAGGCCTTTGGTTATATCAGTTGTAAATTTTAAGACTGGGACATGAATCAGGATTGTGATTTGGATAAGATCTTCTATCTTTACATCTAGAATTCTCTACTCTACAACACAGCATCTCTGCTGCAATCTTCACCATCTTTTTTTCTGAAAGTACTACCATCATCCCAAATTACCCAGGTTTATCACCTCAGGATAATTTTTGACTCTTGACATTTCCTCTGTGAAGCATTCACAGCCCTTATGGTTGTGTTCTTTCTTGACTTCTTTTACAATCACTATATTACATATTTAACTTACTATATGCTGTCTAATGGTCTAATACTGGTGTTCTATAGTTTATTATGCGTCGTCCTGATGATTTGCAGTTCTTGAGTGCTAGGCATTAAGGCAAACCTGGAGGTAAATTGTAAGGCATTTGTCCAAACATTAGTCTTGTTAAGTAGGAGTTCATAGATATAAAATTATAAAGGATCTGAGGTCATCTAGTCCATCTTTTCCATTTTCCATTTGAGGAAACTAAGACCCAGAAAAGAGAATAAATGTATGCAAGATCTTACAGCAGTTAATGAAAAGAGATGAGATTCAAATCCAGTCACTCTAACTATAGATCCAACACTCTTTTGTTTCTATTCTTTTATAATTAAAATTTGTGTATTTCCAATCTGAATTCTCTCCCTTTCCCCTCTCCCTCTCCCTCATTGAGAAAACAATACAAAACCTATTACCCACATGTATAGCCAAGCAAAACAAATCCCCACTTTGACCATGTCCAACAAGCAATCATGTTTTCCTCTGTGCTCTGAATTCATCAACTCTTTCTGGGGGTGGACGTGTTTCATTTATCCTGAGTCCTGTAGCATTGCAATTGGTCATTATGTTGATCAGAGTTCCTAAGTATTTCAAAGTTGTTTGTCTTTATAAGATTGTTGTTACAGCATATTAATTGTTCTCTTGGGTCTAGCACTCATTTGCCTATACCACGTCTCCAGAAGTTGATCAGCAGAGGATGGAATTTATAGCAACTGGTCTGTGTTGATGATGGGAGATTTCACCAGTGGAATCACAATATTCTCAAAGCAGCCATGTAACCAAGTGAAATCTTTCTAGTTTTTTCACTTGCAAGTGTCTTGACTTCCTAACTTGGATGTTCCACCTTTGTATTTGAACCCCCTGAGCCCCCAAGGCGCAGTACCTTGCCTAGCATATAAAAGGTACTTAATAAATGCCTGTTGATTGTTAGTCAGTTAAGAAACATTTAGGATGTACAAAGAAAGGCAAAAGATAGCCCCTGAACTCATGGGAAGACATATTAAAAGGGGAAAAATAATGCAAAAACAAAAACATGCAAAAAATCCTTTGTAAACCAAATATATATAGGCTCAGAGGTAAGGCACTAGCATTAAGGGGATTGGGAAAGTCTTCTATAAAAGATGGGAAATTAGTTGGGACTTGAAAGAAGCCAGAGCAACAAGGAGGTAGAGATGAAGAAGGAGAGAGTTCCAGGACAGCCAGTGAAAATCCCTGGAGATGGAATGTTCAAGGAACAAGGAAATCAGGATGACTGGATTAGTTTGTGGGTCAAGGTGAGTCAGGTGTAAGAAGGTTGGGATTGGTGAAAATATAGGTTATGAAGGGCTTTGAATACGAAACAGAGGTTTTTATATTTGATCCTGGAGGTAATGGACAGCTCAATCAAGACGACTCATGTTTGTGAGTTCAAATTGGGGCTTAGACACTTACTGTGTGAGCCTGGGCAAGTCACTTACCCTGTTTCCTTCAGTTCCTCATCTGTAAAATGAATTGGAGAAAGAAATGGTGAGCCACTCTGGTATCTGCCAGGAAAAGCTCAAAATGATGTTACAACGAGTTGGAAAATGACTGCATAAGAAAAAAATGAATTTTTATTATGAGTTTTACATCAGGAACTCATTTAACATTTCTTTATTGATGTCTTGCTTTTATACAGTTTCTAAGACCTTCATTTAATTGAAATGCTCCTTCCAATGTTATGTCCATATACTGCTTTGTGTGTCCTTGCTAGTGAGTATATCAGTTTATTTGTTGGGCTATTATGAATCTTCAATCTTTCTGACCCTGCATCTCTTTTGCTTTCTTGTCCTTTTCATCTCCCACCCAGATGAACCTGTTCATTTCTAAAATCCTATATCTACCAAAAAAAAAAAAAGAAGTTAGAAATTAGAAAATGATACATAGTTTGAAAACTCTTTGGGCATAATTCCAGATTGCTCTCCAAAATGATTGGGTCATTTCACAATTGTGCCAACAATGTATTAGTGTCCTCATTTTTCCATATTTGCAGTTGCATTTTAATCTGGTTCAAGTATACTTTAGAGTTTTGCAGGGCTTCCTATTTTACATTTCAGCTTTGGTCAACTCTCTAAGTTTATAAGTTGCAGTGAAGAAGCTGACTTGCATTATTAGAGGGAGTTTCCTCATCTGGAAGTTCCCTATATCAATAAAATCACAAATATGTTCCCTCTCCCTCTTTGATTAACTTTTGAGGCTTCTTCAATATATCAAAAAATTACATATACACTCTTATTCTTCATTGGGTTTTTTATCTCATTTTGATTTGGGCACTCCATCCAGGTGATGCAGTCCAGGAGATCTAGCATTTAAGTGGTCATAGGCTCTTCAGCTGGAAAGGGCCTTGGAGATCATTTTGTTATGCTACAGATTAGGAAACTGAACTCTTAGAAGTCATTTGTCCAAAGCCGCACAGGTAGTAGGCATCAGGCCAGCAATTTTTAGAACAATTGTTTCTTTGAAGTAATAGGGAGAAGCCAGATGGCAGAGATTTAGGGCAGATTTAAAGTTCTTCACCACGAAGTTCAGGTTGGGTAGGGGTCAGGTACAGACATAAGAGAATGAATGAATGAACTAAATTGAACAAGCTAAAGTTAACAGATTTTAATGGGTATAAAGAAGCTAGTTTGGTGTTGGGGTTGGGAGGACAAATGAAAAAAGGTATCAGGTAAAAAGTCGAAAGATGGATCATCAAATTGTCTATAGGTAGGTCCCAGTTGGAGCAACTAGGTGGCACAGTGGATAGAAAGTCCAGCCCAGAGTTAGGAAGACCCAAGTTCAAATCTGGCCTCAAACACTGGCTGTGTGACCCTGGACAAACAGATCTTCTTGCCTCAGTTTCCTCCTCTGTTAAATGAACTGCAGGAGATGGTGAACCACTCCATTGTTTTTGCCAAAAAATCCCAAATGTGGTCACAAAAAGTGGGACACAACTGAAAAATGATAGAAGGTCCCAATTAGTGCAAATAATTAATGCTTGAAGTGATTGCATGTATTTGAATTCAAATTATTTGAAGTTATAATTATGTAAAATATGCCCACTGGAAATATTAATTTGAATTATGTGACTAATTCAGGGGGTTTGTTATTTGCACTATTTATTTGGACCTGGCTTGGTCTCTATTTGGAATGATAGATGGTGATAGGAAAGGCTAGAGAGTGATCATACTAGTATGTGACTATTAGAGAATAGAAAAGGAGTCACCAGGAGTCAAGAAACACAAGGTTATGAGTCACCGACGTTATACATGAGCTAGTTTCTTCTGACTTCTGTCTTCCATCTGAGATGCCAACATATCCCACTCCACTAGTTACTAACTGTCCACCCGTGGGCAAGGCATTTGACCTCTCTGGGTCTCAGATTCCTCATCTCTAAAATGAGGGGATTGGACTGAATGACTTCAAAGACCCTTTCCATCTTTAAATAGATGATCCAATAGACAATAGGAATTTTTCATCCTCTTAGATGAATCCTCAAAAGAGTTCAACTCAACTCTTTTCATAAGAAAAAAAAGTGAAAAAACCAGACGAGTAGATTATTCCAGAAGACCAATGATGTAAGCATACCACCTTCTAAAAACTATTTATTTATTTGATTTAGAATATTTTTCCATGGTTACATGGTTCATGTTCTTTCCCTCCCCTCTTCCCTCCTCCCCCACCAAAGCCAATGAGTAATTCAACTAGTTTTTATAAGTATCATTGATCAAGACCTATTTCCTTATTATTAATATTTGCTAGATCACTAGAGTGATCATTTAGAGTCTACATCCCCAATTACATCCCCATCGAACCATGTGATCAAGGAAATGTTTTTCTTCTGTGTTTCTACTCCCACAGTTCTTCCTCTGGATGTGGATAGCGTTCTTTCTCAGAAGTCCCTCAGCATTGTCCTGGGTCATTGCATTGCTGCCAGTACAGAAGTCCATTACATTCAATTGTGCCATAGTATATCAGTCTCCCTGTACAATGCTCTCCTGGTTCTGCTCCTTCCACTCTGCATCAATTCCTGGAGGTCTCTCCAGTTCACATGGAATTCCTCCAGTTTGTTATTCCTTTGAGCACAATAGTATTCCATCACCAACAGATACCACAATTTGTTCAGTCGTTCCCCAATCCAAGGGCATCCCCTCATTTTCCAATTTTTTGCCACCACAAAGAGCACGACTATAAATATTTTGTACAAGTCTTTTTCTTTATCTCTTTGGGGTACAAACCCAGCAGTGGCATAGCTGGATCAAAGGGTAGACAGTCTTTTAAAGCCCTTTGGGCATAGTTCCAAACTGACATCCAGAATGGTTGGATCAATTCACAACTCCACCAGCAAAAGCATTCCACCACCTTTTACCTGACAAAGAAATGTAATGGACTCAAGATACAAAATGAGACACACATTTGAGGACATGAGCAAGGTGGGAATTTGTTTTGCGTAAATAGGCATATTTGTTACAAGAGTTTTGTTTCTCTCTTCCCCCTATCCAGATTTAATTTAGGGAGATGGTGGGCAGGAGAGAAAATAAATGCTTAACTGAAAACAAAATCAAACTTTAAAAAGTGGGTGGAGAACAAACACACAGATATACACACGCTATCTAAAAGAAAGTTTTCTGTTCTTTAAAGCGAGGCTAGACGTTTGCACATTTGGTTATACCCACAAAGAAAGTATTTCTCAGAACCAGTTCTTCTATTCTGTAAAAGTTTTAAATGTTTATTTTTGATTCAGTTTGTATTTGATCTTAGAGGCCTCTTTTCTTCAAAATGCAGTATCGCAGCTGTCCATATTCCTTTCCTCCCCTTCTCTTAGCCTCACTCCACTTAAAAGTCAAAACAAGATTTCTACCCCTGCTGACACCACACACAGGCTTCACAAGGTGCTGAAAATCAATCTGAAATCTTTCTGCTTCAGTACAGCTTTGCCCACAAGGCAGTACCTCCAGAGCCTGACCAGATAGGGGTTTGTTGATGGTGGGCAAGGCAGAACGGAGGACAATCTGCTCCCCACCCTCTGCAAGGCTGCTGACAGAGAAGGAAAAACCTGCTTCTGTGGAAAGAACAGGGGCTCCCCAGGCTCCCCAGACTCCAGGAGCCTCACTGAGAGTAATTTCTTTTTCAATCTATTGTATCATAAGGGCCCCACTCTCCCTTGGCTCCACCACTACCCCCAAGTAGAAGTTCAAAGGGGGCAGACTCACCTATATCACTTGGTGGAGGATAGAGGCAATGGCCAGCACAAGGTAGTAGGAGGCAGAAGGGCCCATTTGCTTCTAGGGCTAAACCCAAAAAGAAGAGACTTATAACCAGTTCTCCTTATTCTGTAGGAGTTTTAAATTTTTCTTTTGGATTTGTTTTCCAAGGAGATGGACCGTTTTCATTTTATTGTGTCCATCAGTCTGTTCATGGGAGGCTAAGGAAGGGGAGTTGGAAAGGGCAAAAGGAAAACAGTGAGGTACAGTGGCAGGAATGCTGGATTTATTCTGAAAGGACCTGGGTTCAAATTCCAGTTCTGTCTGACCTTGTATAAGTCATATTTACCCTGAGGCTCAATGAATTTCCTCATTTGTAAAATAAGTAAAATGAGGAAATTAGATTAGATAATATCCAGAGACCCTTCTAACTCTGAACCCTATGACCCAACTCCCATGAAAATATTGAGCATTAGTATATTCAGCCCTTGGAACCAAGATGCCTTCAAGAAGTTCAGTCCCCCTAAGACCATGGCCACCTGGTCATGAAAGAGTATGACACAGGGTAGAGTGCAGGGCTTACTAAATGCTCAGCCACTGACTCTGACGCTCGTTCCTGCATGGCCCTTTCCTGGCCATTGTCTCTGCTTCTGCCAAAAGGGAGAGGAGCCTGGAGCAAGGGTGCTCACCTCCTGCAGGCTCTCCCCTCCCTTCTTGTGGCACTCAGGTCAACTCGGTGTAGAAGCCAAATTGACTGGAAATGAAGTATTTGGTGAACGCCACCTCCCTTTCCCAACTTTCCTCCCTTAATAACATGTTCCTTTATAGTGATTCCTATTGCCTCATTTTCTCATTTATTTCCCTGTTGAGTGAACCAAAGGGAACAATGCCAGGGGAAGATTAGGATTGCAGGTGCTGGGTTTGGTGCAGGAAAGAATATGTCAGAAAGGGGGAAAGAGGAAGGAGGCAACAATGAGACTAACTCTCTCTTTCTCCTAATTAGGAGTTCAGTTGATTTATGTGCTCGAAGTGACAAGCTGGTAGGCAGAGAGGAAGGATGGTACTGTTTAGCTCTGATGGTGGGGACAGCTAAGCAGCTGCTCTCAATAATAAAAACGGATCCCCCCTCCCTCCGTATACACAGTGTTTTAAGGTTTGCCAAACACTATTCATAAATATATTATTTCACATACATTATATCATTTGAACTTCACCCCAACCCTGCAAGACAGGTGCTAGTATTATTCCCATTTTACAGATGAGGAAACTGAGGTAGAGAAATTAGATGACTTGCCTGGAATCACACAGCTCCGAAGTATCTGCAGTGGGTTTTGAACTCAGTTTTCCTGACTTCCAAGTCCAGTGGTCTATCCATTCTGCCTCTTAGCTGTCTCACTTTTATCTATACTAGTGTCAGTTTTGAATATATCTAATGATGCATTATTAGTCATTAGAATATTATCTCAACATTTAGGAAGCATCAAAAGAGTTTAGGGGAAGGAATGCCCTTTATATCTTTTTCTATTTAAACTCCTTAGGAGCCACTTCCTTATATAATGTTGTTAGCCCTCATTACAATTTCGGGTTGTCTAGAAAGTCCACATTCAGAAGAACGTTACCAACTTTGAACTCTGAGGCAAAAAGGGACCAAGAAGGAGCAAGAAGTGAGACCAAGATATTAGTAAATGGGATACAGACATGATGTCTAACTCAGCATTCTGCTCCCTGATAATTTGCTGGCACCTCTCCCTCTCCCCCTACCTAAAGCTCCCCAAGAAAAATTTATGAGCGAACTAAAAGTTGACCTTGGGAGGTAAATGTGAGAAGTAGGATATTAGAATATTAGAGCTGGACCAGTAAGTAGGGCCTAGATTCTAAGTCATTCCATGCATTTTATAGGAGAAGAAACTGAGTTCTAAAAAGATGTTGTGACTTGGGGAGTTAGGTGGCTGACTGGGCAGAAAGCCAGGCTTGGAGTCAGGAGGACCTGGGTTCAAATATGATTTCAGACATATCTGATCTATACGACCTTAGACAAATCATTTAATCCCAATTGCCTGGCACTTATCGTCCTTCTGCCTTGGAACCAATACTTAGTATCTATTCTAAGAGAGAAGGGAAGGGCTTAAAAATAAAGATGATATGACTTGCCCAAAGTCCTATAGCTAGTAAGTGATATGAACCAAGAAGAGAACTCTCTCTTCACTTGAGTCTAGTGTTCTTTCCAAAATATATTGCAAATTCTCTCTAAATCACACCATAGAGTGGATGACTTTCAGATAACTAAGTCTTTCTACAATGATATTTAGATTAATAAAGAATATTTTCTTTAGCCTGGACTGCTATAGTATAGTAGAAAGAATTTTGAACTTGGGAGTTAAAAGATCTGGGTTTGAATCTTGACTCTGACTCTTGAGACACGTAGGTACCATATTTCTTTTTTTTTTTTAATTAGACATCTTTATTTAATTAATTAATTTGGGATATTTATTTATTTTATTTTATTTTTATTTAAAAAAATTTTAATGGAATATTTTTCCATGGTTACGTGATTCATGTTCTTTCCCTCCCCTCCTCCCACCCCCTCCCATAGCCAATGCACAATTCCACTGGGCTTTACATGTGTCATTGATTAAGACCTATTTCCTTATTATTAATATTTGCACTAGGGTGATAGTTTAGGGTCTATATCCCCAATCATATCCCCGTCGATCCATGTGGTCAACCAGTTGTTTTTCTTCTGTGTTTCTACTACCAGAGTTCTTTCTCTGGATGTGGATAGTGTTCTTTCTCAGAAGTCCCTCAGAATTGTCCTGGGTCATTGCATTGCTGCTAGTAGAGAAGTCCATTACATTCTGTTGTGCCACAGTGTATCTGTCTCTGTGTATAATGTTCTCCTGGTTCTGCTCCTTTCACTCTGCATCAATTCCAGGAAGTTGATCCAGTTCACATGGAATTCCTCCAGTTCATTATTCCTTTGAGCACAACAGTATTCCATCACTAGCAGATACCACAATTTGTTCAGCCATTCCCCAATTGAAGGATATTCTCTCATTTTCCAATTTTTTGCCACCACAAAAAGAGCAGCAATAAATATTTTTCTACAAGTCTTTTTCCTTATAATTTCTTTGGGGTACAAACCGAGCAGTGGTATGGCTGGATCAAAGGGCAGACAGTCTTTTAAAGCCCTTTGGCTATCGTTCCAAACTGCCTTCCAGAATGGTTAGATCAATTCTCAACTCCACCAGTAATGCATTAATGACCCAATTTTGCCATATCCCTTCCAACATTTATTACTTTCCTTTGCTAACTGACATTAGCCAGTCTGTTAGGTGTGAGGTGGAGGTACCATGTTTTGAGTTCAAATCCAATCACAGATACTTACTAGCTGCGTGGCCCTGGGCAAGTCACTTAACTTCTGTCTGCATCAATTTCCTCAACTATAAAATAGGGATAATAACAGTACCTACCTTCAAGGTTGTTGTGAGGATCAAATAAATTTAATATTTTAAAAATACTTAGTACATAATAAGTGCTTGATAAATGCTTATTCCCTTCTTCTTTTCCCCACTAGCTATTGGACCTTGAGCAAATAGCTCACATCTTTGAACTTCAGCTTCCTCATCTGTAAAATGAGTATAATGATAATTACACAAATGGGTTAAGTGATTTTGCTTAAGAGAGGCATTCATTTTCTCCTTCCCATTCAGTCTTGTGTATGACTCATTGTCCATCTGTAATTCCTATCCCAAATATATGTACTGACAGGCCAACTCAATGAACTAGTCATTCAACTATATATTAAAATATGGACATTGAAGAATCCACAATATAATATCACAAAAAGTTTGACCTTTTTTAAGGAGGCATAAAGATACTCACAGCAGCAATCAGATGTTATGGCACAGAACTCACAGACTGAATCACATTGATAAATAAGACCCCAGGAAAATTGTAATAAAAGACTGTTAAGGAGAGAAGAGTTCAGATAGTGATATTGTGCATAACTATATTCTGTTTCTAGAAAATATGAATCAGAGATTGTTGTGGAAGAGAAAGTCGTGATTACTGAATCCAAATGGCACTATACCTAACAGAAGGTTAAAATATAGATGTGTTGACACTGGCTTTGAGATCTAGTTTAAATTGAGACCTTGGAGGGATCATTACAGTTCTCTGGAAATTACTTTCCTTGTAGATGGGATCTATAAGAAACTTTCTCCCTCTGACACTTTCTTTTTGATCTAGTCCCATCAGCAACATGAGCTATGTTTATAGAAGTTTCAAACCACTGGATGGTTTCTATAATTACAAAGTATGTCATACCCGGCTCTTTTCAGCCCCATCTTCCATACAGATAGTAATCACAGAAAAGAGGATAGAGAAACAAGATCATCAAATTCAACCCTTACTCAACCTCTTTAAAGTACCTAAGCACTTTGGCCTGCTTAGTCGTCACTTGCGACCAGGTTATAATCTGTCTTTAATGAGGAGCTAAAAACAATACAAAAAGTTTAGCTAAATGCAAGGGAAAGAGGTAGATCCAAAAAAGAATAGGATGGTTGCTCAGGATGACTGTTAACACACAAAAGGCAAAGTAGCTTCATTCCATTTTATTTCCTTTTTTTTTCCCATGACCTCTGCATGAGAAAGGACAGAACAAAAATGGCTAACAGAGAGCTGATACCCAAGATAAGTAAGGAGATAGTAAGGGGGCACCTTGATGCCCTTGATTAATTCATGTAAACTGGACCACATGGACTACATTCTTAAATACTGAAAGAACTGGCACAATTTATTATTGGTTAAAAAATAGAAAAGTAGTTCTTTAAAACAGACTTAATAAGGAAGAATCTGAAATAACTGAACTCAATAATCCGGTGTTTGAAGATTTTAAGAACATAAATTACTTAAGGAATACTCCTATTTGACATTAATTGCATGAAAAATTGGAAGTCAGTTTGACTGGACTTGGGTATAGACTACAATAAGATCAAAATAGATGCATGATCTGAGTATTAAAAGTTCATATCACAAAAAAAAGTAGAAAAGAAGAGGATGAGGTATATTTCTCAGATGTGGTTAGCAAGAGAAATTTTAACCAAATAAAAGATAGAGCTGATCAAGAAATAGAGATGATCAATAGAAAGTTTTCATTACAGGAAGCTGAAAAACCTTTTACATTAACAAAATCAATGCAGCTAGAATAAGAAGGGCAGCAATTGATTGGGGCAAAAATCTTTATATCCAATACCTCTGATAAGGATATGATATTCAAGACATACTGAAAACTAACAAATATGTGACCAAAATCCATTCTCCAATAGATGAACAATCAAAAGATATAAACAAACCATTCTCAAAAGAATTGAAATCAATTAACAACCATATGAAAGACTATCCCAAACCACAAATAATAGGAAAAAATGCAAGTGAATACACTCTAAGGTTTCACCTTATATTAAACAATTTGACAATGATAAAACAGAAAGTGGTAATGAATGCATGATTGGGAATGACTAAGACATGTTGCAGCACATGAACACAGTCAAATATTACTACTCCATAAAAAATTATGAATATGAGAGCAACTAGGAGGCTTAGTGGAGAGAAAGAAAATGGAGTAGAATGGAGGTCCTGGGTTCAAATCTGAATTCAGACACTTCTTAGGTGTGTGATATTGGGAAAATCACTTAATCCTATTTGCCTAGCCCTTACTGCTCTTCTGCCTTGGAACCAATACTTAGTATCAATTCAAAGATGGAAGGTAAGAGGTTTTAAAAAAATCTTTATTTTTGATCCTAGAAGAAATAGTGAGTCACTACATGAAATAGTGAGCTCATTGAGCAAGGGAGTTACATAGTCAAAACTATCCTTTAGAAGAATCATCTGGTAGCTTTGTGAAAGTTATATTGGAAAGGAGAAAGACTTGAAGTTGGGACACCAGTTCGAAAGTTATTTAAATACTCTAAGTAAAAGGTATTAAGGATTCAAACTTGGATTGAGGCTACATGAGTAGAGAGAAAGGATAAATGCATCAGATGCTATGAAGTAGAAATTAAAAGATTTGACAGCCAAGAGATTAAATATGTGGAGTAAATGAGAGTAAGGATAACAGAGAGATTAAAGGTATGGGTGACTGAGAAGATTGTGGCCCCTTCAACAGTAATAGGGAAATAGGAAAGCAGAAGTAATAGGAGGAAAGTTAACAGAAGGATCAGAGTAACAGTATTAAGTATATCCATCAAAATGATCTTCATGATTGGTCTCCAGAAATAATTAGTTCTTTGAATTCAACTAAGAAGCTTGACATACCTGAACCTGAACAGGTTCAGGAAGATCTGAATGTAAATCTAGCCTTAGATACTTACTGGATATGTGACCCTGGGCAGGACACTTAATATCTATCTGCCTCAGTTTTCTTAACTTTAAAATGAGGATCATAATAGCACCTACCTTCTGAGGTAGTTGTGAATATCAAATGAAATAATACTTTTAAGGTACAGTGGAAGGTCTGGTACACAGCTGGCATTTGATAACTGCTTGTTTTCTTCTTAATTTTTTTCTTTACATTGAATGATTGGAGAAAGTTTGAAGGAAAGATGAGTTTTGTTTTGAGCATGTTAGAGTTTGATATCCCTATAGAACAGTGATTCCCAAAGTGGGCGCCACCGCCCCCTGGTGGGTGCTGCAGTGATCCAGGGAAGCGGTGATGGCCACAGGTGCATTTATCTTTCCTATTAATTGCTATTAAAATAAAAACAAATCTTTCCAGGGACACTAAGTAATATTTTTTCTGGAAAGGGTGCGGTAGGCCAAAAAAGTTTGGGAACCACTGGTATAGAATATGCTGTTTAAAATGTCTAAGAGGCAGTTGGAGATCTGGGACTAGAATTCAGGAGAGAGACTAGGAATGGCTGTATAGATTTGTGATTCATATGCATAGAGGATAATCAAACTCATGGAAATGGATGAAATTTCCAAATAAGAGTACACAGAGACAAAAGGAGAAGACAACTCAGGTGTAGAAAAAAGGCAGAGTAGCAGTCCATTGGGCAGACAGGAGGAAAACTAGGTAAGAGCAGTGCCATGAAAACCTAGACTAGAGAGTATCCAGGAAAAGAGAATATTATCAATGGTTTATAATAGGGTAGAGAAGTCAAGAAGGATTAGGATTGAGAAAAGGCCATCAGTCCTGGCAACTGAGTGATCACTGGTAACTCTGGAGAGGGAAGTTTCAGTTGAATGATGAGGTATGGGACCAGATTAAAAGAAAATGAGAAAAGAGGAAGTAGAAGCATTGATTGTAAATTGCCCTTTAAAAAGTGTTTAGCTCTGAAGGAGAAGAAACATTAGCCATCCTAACATTAGCTAGGGGATGGTAGGATTAAGTGAAGTTTGGTTGTTGGGTTTTTTTATAGATGGAGGAGACATGGGAAAAGAATATGAATACTCTAGGCCAGTGATGGAAAACCTATGGCACATGTGCCAGAGATGGCACACATAGACCTCTCTATGGGCATGCATGCCAAGGACCCAGTGTGCCTGTCCCTGCAGCACAGAGTTCACCAGAGTTCCTAACTAGAAAGCTAGAGGAAGGTGCAGCTGGGCTGTTCCCCTCCCCAGAAGGAGTTAATAAGCAGGTCTCTTCAAGAGAGCATCCCTTGCAGGACCAGATTGCCCCACCCCATTCAGAATACACTGGCCTCTTTGTTACTTTTGGCCTGAGTGAGACAGAAACAACTTATGTCTTTACTATCAGAAGCAACCAGTGTCTTTACTATACAAAGTATTTTTGGGATTTGGGGATGTGTCTTTTGAGTTTATACTTTAAAAATGTTCATAATTATAGTCTAGTGATTTAGAAATAAGTTTTATGAGCCTGAGGCTAAGCAATAGCTTCTTCCCTGTTCTATAACCTCCTTCTCCAGTTTCTTTCATAGCCAACCCTTGGCTGCCTTAGTCTGTTCAGTTTGCATTCAAAGGGGTCCCTTGTCTGAGGGAAAAATAGTGGCTTGTCAGAGGTAATGATCTCCCAGTCAGCCTGGCATCCAGTTTAAAACATGACTTCAACCCTTGGCCATTTGCTAAAAAGGTTAATTTGGAGGATACCCTCTTCAGAAAGGCTGGAATAGGATGGGGTGAATGTGTCAGGATGATGTCATTTAACTTGAGGGTTATATTTTCCTATAAATAAGGGGGTTTCCTATAAGTTGGGGCTTTTTTTTTCTTTTTTTTCTGGAAACCTTTTTCTCTCTTTCTCTCTCAATAAAGCATTGCATTTGAAATGTCTTCTGGTTCCTTGAACAGTGGCTAAAGAGGGTGTAGTTTGAAATTTTCAAGGTCCCCTCAATTTCCATTTTGGAGACGAGCTAGGTTTGAGGGGATCCTAGCTCACATAACTAGAAGGGAGTAAAGTAGAATGCTTGCACCCTTCACCTTTCCTTTTCCCCAGGCCTGACTACATCACCTGCCCCCCTTCCCAGCAGTCCAATGGGAGTACCTTTCATTCAAATTTCATTCAAAGTAATGACTAAGCATTCTGAGAAATAGAGCAAATTCAATTGGTGGAGGATTTCAATTTCCTCAGCTGACAAATAACAATGATAATAATGGCAGCTCTTGTGTCTTACAAGGCTGTTTTGAGGATCAAATATCAAAATGTATATTAAGTGCTGTGTAAATATTTGTTGTTGTCATTGCAAATTTTATTATGACTTACTCTTTTTACTACTACTGGCAAGGTTTTATTTTGCTGTCCTCAGGGGGAAATAAGAAATTTGTATTGCACTATTCTAGTTTTTGCAATTACTATTTTATATAGTGATTTAAGGTTTGTAAATTGTTTTATCTAAATTATATGAATGAATCTCACAATCTAGCGAACTGCTTAATGGTAGGGGAAAGGGAGAGACTTTTACATATAAAATGAAAAGAAGTTTTTTTTACTAGAAAGAGAAAACAGAAAGTTAGAGGCAACTGGGAAGAGAAAAAAGGAGACAGAGCAAAAGAGAGGAGTAGAGAGAAAGGGGACAGGGAAGAGGAAAAGTTGCTATTGATGAGAAGAACCAGTGGAAAGTAGTCTCAGTAATAGGTTGAGTTAATCACATCCAGTTATGTGGAATTAATGAGGTGGAATGAATCTACCCAGCTTTTGAGGGGCTGTTCAGACAGACGCCAGGAGAAGATAAAAAGATATCAGAAAGAACAATAATTCACAACAGGTCAACAGAGAAACAAGTTAAAGCTGTTTATATTCTCCCACAAAATCCTCTCCTTTGATTTCTTCTTATGATGGGGAGGTGACCTTAACAGAAAAAGGAAGGAGTAGAAGGAAAAGTCTAGGGAAAAGAAAATGAATTCTGGTTTAGATCAATTGACTTTGAGATAACTCTGGGACAATTAGTTATAATGTCCAATCGGTAGTTGGTGATCCAGACCTAGAGTTCAGGAGAAAGATAAGAGCTAGATATAGACCTTGAAGTCTTTTCCATAGACATAATAATTAAGCCCAGGAATTAAAGGAAGTCACAGATTAAGAGTATACAGAAAAGAAGATGACTCTAGGAAGAGGCTTGGGTATTACCATAGTTAGGGGTCTTGATATGGATGAGGATCCAACAAAGGAAATTGAACTTGTTGTTTTTTTTAATCCTTTCTTTCTGCATTGGAATTAATATTATATATTGGTTCCAAGGCAGAAGAGCAGGGAGGATTAGGCAATGGGGGTTAAATTACTATACTAGAATCACACAGTTAGGAAGTGTCTAAGTTCAGATTTGAACCCAGGACCTCCCATTTCTGGGACTGACTCTCAATATACTGAGCTACCTACGTGTCTCTAACAAAGGAAATTGAGAAACAGTAATGGGCCAGGTAGTAGAAGATCCAAGAGAGAGAAGTATCATGATGACCCAAAGAGAAGAGAAGTGTCCAAAGAGAAAGTATGGTACTGCATTACTTTCTATAGGCACCTATAGGTGCCTGCTTCTGATTAAGTTATAAATTCCCTGAGCAGCCCACATCTAAGATTATTATGTGGAAGAAGAAAAGAGAAGAAGAATAAGGGGATGTTGAAGGAGTTGGTGTAGTTGTGTTGGAGACAAACCCATGATCATCTAGAGCAGTGATGGCAAACCTTTTAGAGCCTGAGTGCCCAAACTGCAATCCTCATGCCCATGAGAGTCCCCCACCTTACCCCAGACAGGGGAGGGAGGAAGCGCTCCCATTGGGCTATTGGGCAGAGGGATGGGTAATGTGAGAAATGTGGGTGACAAATAAGAATTGACTGACTGCCACCTGGGCAGTCCTAAGCAAAGTTTAAGCTGTAATTGGTACATGTAAAGTGGGAGGAAGGTACAGGAAGTGACTCAAAAGAAGCGCTTTTAAAAAGGAGGTGAAAATTATGGTTGGACTGAATATACAAGAGAGTAAGGCTGCCTGGAATTAAATACTTAATTCCAAATGAAAAGACTCAAGTCAAAATGACTTTTATGGTAGCATATTTACAAATAGGAAGAGAAAGTGAAAGTAAGAAAATCAGAGAAAGGATAGGACAAGACATCTAGCCTAACACGCTAAGCATTTTCCTCAGGCCCCTGGCTCAACCCAGGCAGAGCTAATTAGTACTCAGTTAGAGGGGTCTCATGAAGGAAGCAAGGGCTTCAGCCACAAAGGCTCTCCGAAGAGAAGAGGCCTCTCCTGAGGATAGTCCCTTCAGAAAATCAAGGAAGGGGTCAGTCTTTTTTACTCGCCCACGTGGTAGTTCAAAAGAAAGCAGTCCAAGGTCCTCAGCCAGAACCCCACCAGGGTTCAGATTAAGGCAAAAAAGAGCCTTCAACTCAAACTCGGAGCTCCAAAGCAGTGTTTACAGGAAGTTGTAACTCCTTTTTAAAAGCGCTTCTTTTGAGTCACTTCCTGTACCTTCCTCCCACTTTACGTGTACCAATTACAGCTTAAACTTTGCTTAGGACTGCCCAGGTGGCAGTCAGTCAATTCTTATTTGTCACCCACTTGTGCACACGTGAGTTACAGACCTCCTCCACTTAGGATAAGTGGGGTGTGTACACTTTTGGTGATTAAATCTAAAAATGGACAGGGGGAGAGTTAATCCCATCTTTACACTATAGATAGCTTTGATTTCTTCAAATGAAAACTGCCTGTTATGATTCTTTGAATATATAAAAATTGGAGAATGAGTTATATCTTTATATACTTAACTTAGTTCTCTATATACTGACTTATTATAATTAAAAACAAAACAACTCTATTAAGTCCTAAGAGTGAACCATTGTGCTAAATTAGTGTCTGTGAGACAGAGGAAACTTAGAATGCAGCAGAAATAGATAAAAATCACAGTGGAAGGAAGACATTACATACATCCCCATAGTTATAGGAGCAATAGCTATGTTTGGTAATTAGCTTCTAAGTTCAGTCTAGTTTGAATTAAGTGGAGAGGAAATGTTGAAAAGAGCCTTACTCTTAGCTCATCAAAGAAAGCCATCACTTGCCAAGATAAGCTAAGTACAACAGTTTAGTTAATGGATGGGATAATACCTAGGAAGCAGTTTCAGATTCAGGAAAGCAGTCAGATGAGAAGATGATGAAAATCTCTGGGAAGGTTATGATAGGAAAGTAAAGGTAAAAGCATTCTACCAATCTCAGATTGATACAAATGACTAAGGAATTGTGCCATCAGAGCATAAGGCTCTGGAAGATCCAGTTGAATGAGAAAATATAATATATTTAATCTAAATATGGTGGGAAAATATTTTTCAAAATATTTTACAAAGATGATCTACTAGGGCATAGGATGAATAGGGATAGAGAAACATTGTAGGAGGAACAGGCATATAGATGAACTTATCTATCCTTGAAATATCCAAGAAGTATTATTGGAAAGGCAATGTGACAAAGAAGTTAGAGAACCACCACTCAGAACCAGGAAAACCTGGGTTCTAGTCCTTCTTATAACACTTACTGGGTTGTGATCCTGGATCATTTACAACCTCTTAATGCTTGGATAACTCTCTAAGAGTCTAAGATGAAGAAAAGATGTTAAGCTATATTGGCAGAGGGAATCTCCACATCTGGGAATTCTTTATGCTAGTGGTGCCCATTTAATGATTCATGGACTCCTTTTTCATATGACCATAGATGCCTTCGATTTCTTCAACCTAAAGCTAAAATTCTTTAAAGGTATCTTAAGCAGTAATTGTAGCAAAGTATAAGAATAAAAGAACTATAATAATGTGAAAGAAGTACATTAGATTACCCTGGGAGCTCACAACACATTTCTTTTTTTGTTGAAATGGTTCTCAGAACAATAGAAAAACTGGAAACCACTCCATTACACTAATGAAATCACTGGCCCAATCTCTATCCCTAGTATCCTTATCTAATAGCAATTAACCGAAATTGCTTTCACAACCATCAGGGTCTCTGGAATATGTGATGAAACATTTCAGACCCACAGGCAGTGGCTCAAATATTACAAATGTAAAAGTCATCCACAAAGAGTAAAAGTTGGTCTTGGGGATCTTTTTTTGAATGTATTTCGTTGAACTCCATATCATTATTGAGTTGGTAAAGTAATTGAGAATATCCTCCTCAAATTTGCAGATTGTGATAAATTAGGATGGAAGTTTAACATGCTGGGAGATAGAAATAAAATTCAGAATGACCTGAATAAATAGGGAAATTATTTTATAAAAATAGAATAAAATAAAATTTAGTAGGCACCAATGCAATATAATGGTTGGCAAAAAGCCAAAAAAAACATGATGGTGTCAAAAACCATTCATACACATATTTTCATGCATTTGCTTTTTCTGTACTCATACCCTGCCCTAATTCTTACTGTCTCCTTACTCCTTCAATTAAGATTTTCCACAAGAGGCAAACCTGCAGAGAGCTACATCCATCAACCTGAAATGTACCCGAAGCTGCCCAGAGATTTGTGTCTAACTACATCATGACACAATCACAATAGTTTTGCTCTCTCATTGTCTGATTTACAGCATTTCTCAGCATCACCTTGATGAGTTGAACCTGTCCATCCTTTGTACCCACAAATTCTTCTCTATACTGAGGACAGAAAAATCTAAAAGTCGCCTTCCTAACATGCCTGCCCCTCACCTCAACTATCAGCATCAAGAGACCTTTGGAGAGCTCCTTTATAACGAGAGTGGGCAATAATTCATAATCATTGGCAGGTTTAAGATCCACTCCCCCCAATTCCCTAACCTCAAGCACTCAGTTGGTACCTTTTCAGAGACTATCAAATGTGGGGAGGGAGGAAGGGAGGGGGAGGAAGGTTAGGGATCAGTATAGCACAAAAGGATTGGAGGTCCTGGGATCCTAAGATCCTAGACTTAGAAATTGAAGGGCCTTCAGACTATGTTTGAATTCAAATGCAATTACTATTTCTACAGTCTATTATTTATTCAAATAATATTGAATAAATGTTATTTCATGTTCATATTATTTTATGGCTGAGGAAATTGTGGCCCAGAGAGGTTAATTGACTTCAAGCTCTTAAAGATAGTCAGTACCAACTTGGGATTTTAATTCAAGTTTTAACTTCAAATCCAGTGCTCATTTCACTATGATAAAATGTCCTCTGCATTACACTGCAACACTGAGGTGAATATCTAAGTTCTGCCACCACAGTTAAAAAGGAATGTGGAGAAAATTCCTAGAAAAGGAATGAAGATCAATACAAAGATAGAATAGTAACATAAATTTATATCATACTTTAAGGATTATAAAATGCTCCCTCTCACTCTCACCTTTTTGAGAAGATGGAAAAATCATTATTTCCATTCTAGAGATGAGAAAACTAATACTCAAAGGAATTAAATTATCTTGTGCTCAATATATCTAGTCATATGTCAGAACTAAGATTTGAATCAAGATCTCCTCATCCCCAGCTCAGTACTTTTCCCAATCTCCCATGTTGCCTTTGGAAAAAATGTAAAAGAATTGGGATTTTCAGACGCAGAGAAAGGACCATAGAAGAGTGATTTCTCATATATTCAAATATAGAAGAAATTTTAAAGAACTAGAAGTAGAAATCATTTGTTCTTCAGAGTCACAGAGGGCCAAACTGGGAGGCAGACATAAATAACAGAGGCAGGTTTTCAATCCAGGTCATGTGATCCATTTTTCTCCATTATTATTCCCAAAGTTTACTAGTTTCCTCTTTCATTGATGCTAATGAATTCAGGTTTTCATCTATGGTCAAGTCATCCACCCTTGGCTTAAACATTCACCTGCCTAAAGGCAGCCCATTTGACCAGATGATCTCCCTTGGTCCTTCTCAGTTCAAGGATTCTATATTTAGTGTTTAAAACCCCAGTTCTACTGCACACTCTTCTCTTCAAATTTTAGACCTAGAAAACTTGGAATAGTTTTCCTTTGCATCTGATCTCAACCAATTCTGTTAAGTTCCATAGCAAAAATTAGCTTCAGTTGTTTGTATAAATAATCCAGACAGCAAAATTTTGTGCAACCAGCTCTATTCCCAATTCTTCTCTTCTCCAGCAGGTTTTGAAACACGTGTGAGTGTTTGCAATGTCAGAACCCAAAGTTCAAAGACATTTTTTTCTAAACCCTTAGCTTCCAACCTAGAATCAATACTATATATTGGTTCCAAGGCAGAAGAGTGGTAAGGGCTAGGCAATGGGGGTTAAGTGACTTGTCCAGGGTCACAACTAGGAAGTGTCTCAGGCCAGATTTGAACCCAGGACCTCTCATCTCTAGGCCTGGCTCTCAATCCACTGAGCTACCCAGCTGCCTCCTTCAAAGACATTTTTAAACATTGTAGAGATGAAGGTGACAATGTGCATGCTTCTTGCCTTTTGTTGGACTTTCTGTTTTTTCTTATCCCTGCTTAGTTCCTTTTTTGCCTTTTTTGATGTAGAAAGGTGGGCCCATTGGAACAAGGATTTGGAGTTGAGAGACCTGAGTTTGAGTCCTACATCTGATATTTGCTAGCTGTGTAAACAGGATCAAGTCATTTAACCTCACTGAGTTCAGGTTCTTGATCCATAACATGGAGTATTTCCATTATCTGTCTCACAAGGTTTTATGAGGAAAGCTGTTTATATGAATGAATGAATGGATAGAAAAGAATTTATTAAGCACTTACTATGTGCCAGTGCCTTACATCTATGCTATATGGCTATGCCTTTGTAAGCTTTAAAGCACTATAGACTAGAGATTTATTACTTGCTTTCCATGTATCCTTTCTCTTTTTTGCTCTTTCCACTTCTCTTTATCCCCGTTTTATGTTGAGCTCCACTCTTTACTCTGTTATTCATCCTTCCCTATCCCTTTCTTGATGGCTTTTTCGAATGAATAACAGGAACACAGCTAAGCTAGTTTTTATCACGGCTCCTGTCCCTGCATTTTTCCAACTCAATTAAGCCATTACCAGAGCTAAATGAGGCATGGAGCCTCCAAAAGTCACACCTGTTGTCAGGGAGATGGAGCACACATGGCTGAATAGTTGGCAGGCAAATGGGAGTGGAGGAAGCCAGTGGAGTGTGACCTGTCCCTGTTTTTGTGTTTCCCTCATGCTCAAAGATCACCTTCATACCAAAACAAGATATTCCTTCCTTTCAAAGGAAGCCTTTGATCTGGAGAGGAGACAGGATTAGATGGTGGACAGTTAGTGTGGCTCCTGCCTGTATATCAATGCCTCTACATCTACCTTATAGGTTCGAGACACTTATATTTCTATATAAAATAATATATTACAACCCAAGTTTATGTGTATATATATATATATGTGTGTGTGTGTGTGTGTGTCTTTGTGTGATATTTATAATATGAAATACTTACATATCGCCGGATAATGTAATATAAAATACACACACATATCACTTAGCCAATTACACATATATATGTGTGTGTGCATATACATGTATGTATGTGCCAGACATGTATGGAAATGCCTGGAATGAATATTCATTAGCCAAGTAAAGGAGGGTGGAAGTTTTAGCCATGGTGAGCAGTACAAGACTAGGGGTGGGAGGTAGGACCGTAGATGACATTTTTCACTCATACCAAATTTTATCAGTGATTTCTTAAACACACACAAACATATATGTATTTGTATGTACACCTATGCAAACATATGCACACACAGATATAAACATACATTCATGGAACCAAAACAAAATTTCCCTGTACCACAGAGCTGCTGCCACAGCTCCTATTCAGTAGAGATAGCCTGTTCCCTTTCTGAGCTCTCTCTAGTGTAATGAATGAAACAGAGCAAAAGCCATCAGAATACACACTAAGTAAATTCCCGTTTGGTTCATAACATGTCAGCCAAAGTTCTCAGAAGCCGAGAGATAATTGTTTCTGTGCTTGCGCCATGGGGTTGATGAATAACTTTGGAAAAATCACTGAAATTTCTCTGGCTCGGTTTCCATATCTGAAATGTTCCCTGATGTCATAGAACTTTATTCTTTTCTTACATGTGTACCACATGATTTGTATTATATGTATTTGTGTACTCAGATGTTCTTCCTTCTTAGTAAGCTTTTTTTAAATCAGAGATCATGTTTTATGTTTCTGTTTCTACCAGAACTTGGGATGGTGCATTCATTATGCATCGTACCTAATAAATGTTTCATAAGTAAACGAATGAAAGAACTGTGGAAGTGATTATCCTTGTTTAGAGAAGCAGAATTTTGAGAAATTTGTAGTTGTATGCTTGGGGGGAAGATGGTGTTTTGTTTTGCCTGTTATAAGTTAGATTTCTCTGAAGGAACACCCCAAACCTTTGAATTTCACCTTCTTCTCCCCCTGTCTCCCTTCCAGACTTCTTTTTGCAAACCCCTCTGTTATCAAAGGAATCACTAGGTGAGGACTTGGAAATCTGAGCCATCGCCCATCTGCCTCTCTGTCCCGTATGGGCATGATCAAAAATGGACTACATCTTGTTGAACGAAAGTCTAGACTCCCAAGTTCCTGTTTGTTCACTAATGGTTTAGCCGTTTTGAAAATAGTAGCACATCTCAGCACCATAGAACTATAGAACTTTGAAGATGATCTAATCCAACCCATTCATCTTTTCCCTTTTAAAAGTATTTTTTTCTCGTTAAATATTTACCAATTACATATAAAAGATTTTAATTTAATTTTTTTAAATTTTGAGTTCCAAGTTCTCTCCCTGCAGAAGAGCAGTAAGGGCTAGGCAGTGGGGATTAAGTGACTTGCCCAGAGTCATACCACTTAGAAGTGTTCTAGGCCAGATTTGAGTCTGACTCTCAATCCAATGAGTTACCCAGCTGACCTTTCCAAATTTTTTAGAAGCCAAAAACAGAAACATTTCCCAAACTTTTTTGGAAGTAAGAGAAAAAGAATGAGTTGTTTTGCTTAAATGGTGGCTATGAGGATCATAGTCCAAAGAGAAGTTTATGAAACTTGAAGAAAAAAGTACCATCACAAAAAATGAGATACAGAATGTTTCCATTATGCTCAGCACTTAGGAAATGGCTGAACAATTTATGGTATATGAATGTCATTAATTATTACTGTACCACAAGGAATGAAAAATATGAAGAAATTAGAGAAATACGAGAAGACTTGTTTGAAATTATTGAGGGTGAAAAAGGTATAATGAAAAAAAAAACCAATCTAGACAACAAATGTAACGACATCAATAAAGTCAACACCAAGCAGCGACAAAATTCTCATTAAATAACAGTGGTTAGTGAGCCGTACTACTAAAGTTAAAGGGCACATCTCACTTTCCTGTTAATCAATAAATTAATCATTTGAGTAAAATGTACTTTGGTAGGTTGAGGTTTTTTTTAATAGATTTGTTGAGAAACGTCTGTCAAAACAGCATATATCCATTTTTCTTTTAGGTAGAGACTTCTTTTTTACTAGAGATATTTTAGAATCACACAATGTTAAAGCTAGAAGGAAGTTTCTAATCTACCCCTTTCATTTCATAAGGAAACTGAGGTCTAAAGAAACTGTCATTGAAATTGAGAGTTCAAAGAGGTTTTAGTAATCATTTCTTACATCACTTTTATTTTACAGAAGTGGAAACTGAGCCCGATAGAGGTAACAGTAATTTGCTCAAAATTCCACAGTAAGTTAACATCAGAGCCCCAACTACAACCTGTCTTCTCATTCGCAGTCTTATTCTCATTCCATGGCAACACATTTCTCTCAACTTGTTTTATAATAAACATAGAGTAAGGCATCCCTATTCTGGCATATTTTGCTTGGCAATCCACATAGATGGAAAGGGAGAAGATGGAAGGAGAAATACCTGAATTCTTGCAGTAGTTTCCCTTCTTTTTCCTTTGACCTCTAATGTATCCTATGTAATGATGTTATCTAAGTGGTATGGTTGTTTAATTAGCCCTCACTCTGCTAATCAAAAGCCTCAGGTGATTCTGGGGTGGTGATTGAGCTTGGACTTCTCTCATATTTTTTCCTATCCTGTTTTCATATGCTCCATCCAAACTCTCTATCCCCCAAACATATTCCAGGTTTTCTTGCCTCTGAAAAAAGATTCACATCATTTCCCATGTCTGGATTACCCTCCCTAAACTAATTGCTGTCTATTGAAATCCTACCTATATTCCAAGACCTATTTGCCTCTTCCCCTGCTTAGCCTTCCTTGATTTACACCAGCACACCAGTGAGTAATGTAAATGATTTTTTACTCTAATCTGAATCTAGTACTCAGAATACTCACAGGAATCTGTGATCTCATTGTAGGAATTCCCTCTAGTAAAGCAAATCTCAACCCTTCCATGTCACTCTTGCCCTGTCCCTAAAATTTCACAGTGGCCCATCCAACTTTAGGGAAAAATTGGGGAACTTTCCTCTCTTTCTCTTGACATTGAAAGAATTAAGGGTCTTTGTTTCAGAGGGAAACTTGAAAACAATTAAAAGAACATTTCTTGTTTTGCAAACAAGAGCATCTAATAGACCTTATTTAGGGAATTCCTCAGTCTGGACCCTGCACTCAATTTCTGTCATGACAGTGGGCATATGGCTCCCTCTTTTGTGCCTTCCTTGGTATAAATAGTTAGTGGTTAGAGGTGATCTAAGAATTGTATAATTGTGTAATTCTTCATACCCTCTGCCCTCCTTTTCCCCAAACTTCACCACCATTCCTGAAAAAGCAGAAAGGAGTTACACAGAACTAGGAGTAATTTTCCTTTGTTTCATGGGTTATCATGGGTCAAAGTATTCATCACCAAGTGGCCAGACTACATGTGATGATCCTCAGAATGCAGGCAATCTACAGCCAGGTTTGAATTCAAAACTTTTCCAGCATGTATAGTAGTCCTTGGTAGCCCTTGAAAATCCAGGGGCATCTCTTGTACCATGATGAGGGATGACAGTAAGACTTGGTAGAGCTTATAGTACTTTATACCCATTTATCTCATTTCATTACAGTTATTTGTACACAAAGCATATGCCTCCTCCTTACCTTCTCTTAAATATCCCTAGATTCCTTTGAAGCTTAGCTCCAGTACTTTCCTATACAAAGCTTTTCTTAGTCTTCCCTCTAGTATATACCTGCCTCCCACAAAATATTAATTACCTTGTATTTTGCATATATTCTATATCTCTTTTTATGTGTACATGCTGTTTCCCCCATTAGAATGTAAGCTCTTTGAAGACAGGAATCAGTTTATTTTTTTTTTGGCATACCCAGGATCTAGCATAATGACTGGACAGGGTAGGTACTTCATAAATTCTTAATGATTGATTATATTTCCCTACTACCTAGCATCCTCCTTCAGGGCACTGACTATATTTTATTGATCTTGAAACCTTCTCTCAGGGCCTAGTATAATGTATTGCACATGGTAGAAGAAAAAAATGTTTGAATGGATGAGTGAATATGGTCTTTAAAAAGCTTTTTTTACTCTCTAGTCTCTATGGAATCCTGGTGTCCAATAGATTACCATTTTCATTACAAAACAACAAGCAATGGAGAAAAAGAGATCTCTTTAAGGCTGGACGGGGGAAGGACCAATAAAGGGAGAAAAGACAAAAAAATAGACATGACAATGAAATGAGATTTTGCTGTAGTTTTTGGTTTTTTTTATCTTTATTTTTCAGAAGCATGACAGATGATCTCTACATGATATTGACTCTGAGGAATTGAGAATTCCAGCCTGAACTAATCTATAATGGAGAAGACAGAATGCAAAGTACCGACATGGAGACCACTGTTCTGTTGTTAACTTCACTGTAGACATGTGCCCTCAAAGGAGAGAGTGAAAGACTCTCAGGACACCTTTTACATCCTTGTACCCTTTTTTCTCCCTCCTGGAGAAAAGAGAAACAATGACCTATTATAGATGTTGCTTGATCCTCTTGGCATTAACCTGGAACACTTCTGCCTATGGCCCTGACCAGAGAGCACAGAAGAAGGGTGATATTATTCTTGGAGGACTCTTTCCAATTCATTTTGGAGTAGCAGCTAAAGATCAGGATTTGAAATCAAGGCCTGAGTCAGTGGAATGCATCAGGTAAGATAAAGAAGCAATGTCCCAGACACAGTCTGCTTTTCTCTTATAATATTGGGAATGCATATGGAGTAGCAGTTGTTTTTCTGAGGTGGTTCTGAGTTTGTAATGATGGCCCAACAGGTTCACGCTGAAAATTCTTTAATGGTTCTTTAAGTAGGAAACAATTACCCAATTACGTTACAAATATACCTTTCTTCTGTTTCAACAAGCATATGAATGTTTGAATCTGCAGTAATTTGAAGCTCAGGGGAATAAAAGTTATCATTGTATATATTGTAAGCACTTAATGAATAAATCTAAAAGAATGTGAGGAGCATATTAAATGCTTAAAAGGTTCCCAATGCATTTTTGTTGTTGTTAAAATGGGTTTGTGAAACAACCAAACAAAAAACCTATTGCAAACCAGTGGTCTTTGGGATTATATGAGTAGGCATGTTGGAGAATAGGTCTCCCAACCACAAACGCACAGGACCCCATGGCTTAACTACACTGCACTGTTTCAAAAGGACAAATGAACATACATATCTCATATGATAATTCACTATGTACAATATAGTGTGCAGAAAAATAGACATGGATATCATTTGCAAAATACTTTACTAGTTAAGTTTAGGCATGAGTTTGACAAACTGGAGGTCATCTTCCTTTCTTCCTTCTTTCTCTTTCTTTCCTTCTTTCTCACTCTATTTCTTTCCTTTTTCTTTTTCTTTCCTCCTTCTCTCCCCTCCATCCTTCCTTCCTTCCTTCCTTTCTTCCTTCCTTCCTTCCTTCCTTCCTTCTTTCCTTCCTACAAAGGTCAAGGTAAATACAAAATTGGAAGAAAGGATAAAAATTCTATATGAAGATATTGTATATACCAAAGTCAAAGTAAATATAGGTTAGATAAAAATAAGACAAGTGCATCATAGTGTAGTAGATGGAGCACTAGACTTGGAGTAAGAAAGACTGGGTTCAAATCCCACCTCTGACATTAGATGACTGGGCAGTCATAAAGATAAGCTTCAATTTCCTCATCTATAAAAGAAAATGAGTTCCCTGTAGTACCTACTTTGTGGGGTTGTGAGCCTGAAATGAGATATGTAAAGCACCTTGAAACCATAAAGTATTATATAAAGTCAGCTATCATAAAACATTATATTTGGATGTAAGGACTGCCAAGCAGAGTAGATAGAGTACCAGGCCTGGAGTCAGATAGACTCATCGCCTTGAGTTCAAACACTTACTGGCTGTGTCACTCTGGGCAAGTCACTTTAATCAGTTTCCTCTTCTGTCAAATGAGCTGGAGGAGAAAATGGCAAACTACTCTAGAATCTTTGTCATGAAGAGTCAGACATGACCGAAAAATGACTAAATAACAACTACAGCAATAACATTTGGATATAACAGTTCCCTCCTGACTGCTAAAAGCTCTCTACTTTGGGGAGAAATGGGAACTGGACAAAAATAAAGAAATTCCCTCTATTGCCATTTTCTGGAGAAGTTTAACCAATACAAAACAATTCATATTAATGATAAAATTAAAAGACCTCAGAAACCATCTTAGCCAGCAGATACTCAGTCTCCTTTGACAAAAGAGAGGCATGGGTTAAGGAGCCACAATTTGAGGGCCATTTGCAAAGCATTACAGAGCAGCCCAATATGAGAAGCCCTGTCTCAAAAAACAACAAAAATCAAAAGACAAATAAGTCTAGCAAGTACTTACTTTGACATCCAGCTAAGCCATATCAAATATCTGAGAATATGGAAAAAAAGACAACACATAGTAAAATCCGAGGAACAAAATTTCCTCTGGAATCTGCTGGGATTTTAAAATATACTCATTTCATTAGTGTCCACTGTGAAACTACCACATATAGATTCTAACCCCTTAATATATATCACCTGATATATAAGAGGAAATCAGAAGGAGAGACTGGCTTTGACCAAATACATAGAAAAGAAATCTTTGGAGGAAATAGTACCATTTTAAAGGTACTCAAGGAGAGGTTTTCAGAGTATCTCAAAGAGAAAAATATCAGCAGTGATGCTTTTACTTCCCCAAAGGGGATGAAAAGAGAGCAGTTACTCATGAACCTGCTTTCTCATCTCTAAAATAACTATAAGAATCCTATATGTATGTACAATAGTATCCTTAATGAAAATATGAGAAGAAACTACCCAGACGTTTGTAGACAAATTTTACGGCAGACCCACATTTTCATAGACGCGCGACTGACTAAGAAGTGTTGAGAACATTGCTGTGTCTATTATTTACTGAAAAGGAAAAATGTCCTGAATTTCTTTTTCAGTTTTTTTCAGTTAACAAGTATTTATTTTCTCTTCTTCCCATCCTCCCTTACTAAATTTAAAAATAAAAACCTTTGTAACAAATATGCCTAGTCAAGGAAATAAATTCCTTGTCTAAAGCAACATATGTAGTCTTTCATTTCTCTGTCAGGAGGTAAGAAGCATTCTTTATCATCAGTTCTCTGGAATCATGGTCTGTCATTTCATTGCTTAGTGTTCTTAAATGTTTCAAAATAGTTTGTGCTTATAGTTTTCACTACTTTCATATATCATAATTTGTTTGAGCATTCCACAATTGATTAACCGTCCCCTTTGTTTCCTTTTCTTTGCCACCACAAAAAGCTGCTACAACCATTTCAGTACATATAAGTACATATTTTCCTCTTTCTTCGATCTCTTTGTGGGACAGAGGCTTAGGAGTGAGTGGTATCACCGCGAAATGTCCAAATTTTTAGAAAAGGGAAGAGTAACAAAGCAGGATCTAGAAAACTTCATTTCAATTCTTTCTAAAACTTTAAAAGGAATTGGTGATTGCTGATAGTTTATATGGCTTCACTAAGAACAGATCATGCCAGAAAAAAACTAATTTTCTTTTTTAATAGAATAATAATCAGTTAGAGCAGGGCAATATTGCAGAAGTATATAGTAGGTCAGATTTCAGCAATATATCTTAATGGAGTCTCTCCTACTCGTCTTATAAATAAGATGGAGAGAAGAATCTAGACAGTAGCATAGTTAATCATTAACTCAAATTTCTATTGAAATTTATGTTGAACTTTAAGATTTACAAAGTACTTTTTTCACAATAGTTCTGTAGCGTAAGTAGTATGGATAGGCATTAGGAACTAGGCCTATGATTTCATTGATACAGGGAACTCCTGGATGAGAAAACTGTTACTATTGGCAATTTTTCTGTAACTTACAGTTTTAGAGTTGCCTAGAGAAATAGTATAAGCATTATTATGACCATTTCATAAAGGAGGAAGCAAAGGCATTGAGCTGATGACTTGCCTGTGATCACATAACTAAAAATTCAACAAAATTCAAATCTGGTCCTTCTGATTCTAATTCTAACACCACAGGGGGCTCAGACAATAGTCATCAATGGGTCAGTATTCAAACAATGGTTCTTGAAGTTTGGTTTGGGGGCTTTTACAGGTCCTGTTTCCCTTTCATTCAGACCCTGAGGTAAAAATTACTTTCATAATAATATTATGACATTTTATTTCTAAGTAAGTACCAATAGATCAAACTGATAGAAACAAAAGCCCTTTGGGATCCTCATTTTTTTTTTAAACCCTTACCTTCTGTCTTGGAGTCAATACTGTGTATTGGCTCCAAGGCAGAAGAGTGGTAAGGGTAGGCAATGGGGGTCAAGTGACTTGCCCAGGGTCACACAGCTGGGAAGTGTCTGAGGCTAGATTTGAACCTAGGACCTCCCGTCTCTCGGCCTGGCTCTCAATCCACTGAGCTACCCAGCTGCCCCCGGGATCCTCATTTTTAAGAGCATACAGGCACCTTGAGATGAAAAGTTTGAGAACTTTTGCCTTAGAGGAATGTCTCTAATAGCATGCCTCAGAGGTCAGGCTGCTGTTTGTCCTACTTAACATTTTGGCCAGTATCTTGGATCAAAATCCAGAAGTCACACTTACCAAAACTGGAGATGACAAAAATGGGGAACGACAACAAATATAGATGACAAATGCAAAGAAATCATAATAGGATAGAATGACGACAAACTGAACTGAATTAAGTAGAAATATATTAGAGATGAATGGAAAACTCTGCACTTGGGTTCAGAAAGTGAAAGATGAGGAAGACAAGGCCAAACAACAAACTACATATGAGGAAAATGAGGGAATTTTAATGTCATAAAAGTTCAAAGTGTCATGGAAATCACAATTAGTCATTGTATTTTTTACTGATTTTAGGTATAATATCCAGAGGGCAGAGATAGTCCTGTCGTACTTTGCCCTGGTCAGTGCACATTTAGAGGCTGCAATTCATAAAATTCTGAAAAAAAAATCAGAATTTTACAAGTAAGCTAAAAAACAATAGAAAGATGAATTATGGGAATAATTTGATTGTTACATATTCATAAACTTCAAACTTAAAAAGTGGTATAAAAGACATCCCTAAGATCATTAATGACCAGATCATGATATAAACAAAGTGCCATGCAAAGGGAGAGACAGTAGATGGACAGGTTGAATCTATATGGACACTTCAAGGAAGTTAAAAGAATCTAAGAAAAACTCAAACTCATTCAGTAGATCCTCAATACAGAAATTATAGAAAGGCATGAGGAAAAATTGTCCATCATAAGAAGGCATTCTTTGCTTTGGTTAAGGAAGGAGATGACCCATGAAACCAATGTTGTTGCTGTTCAATTGTTTTTCAGTTGCATCTTACACTTCAGATCCCATTTGGGGTTTTCTTGGCAAAGATACTGGAGTGGTTTGCCGTTTCTTGCTCCAGCTCATTTTGCAGATGAGGAAACTGAGACAAACAAGGTGAAGTGACTTGTCCAGGGTCATACAGCTAATGTCTGTGGCCTGATTTGAACTCAGGAAGAGGAGTCTCCCTCACTCAAAGCCTGGCACTCTATCCTCTGCATTACCTATATGACCCCATAAAGCCATAGATCCAACTAAATCAGAACTAGAAAATCTCTCTAACATCCTTTTCAGCACAAACTGTCCACTTTTCTCACAGGGTCTAAAGATCAAGGATATTTCTCCAAAAAAGGGAAACAAATATCCAGGGTTAAGAAACATGATGAAACATCAAAATTGCTTCATGAAATTTGGATTTCATTTAAATAGAGACTGTACACACAGAGGTAGTTAAAAATTGTTTACAAGAATATCTTAATTTTCTTTTGGTTTGGCTTTAAAAAAAAAGTCATTTTTGTTTCATGTGCTTTTAAGGACTAACCTTCACCAATACCAAGAATACTTACATTCTGCCAGGGACACTCAGCTTCCCTACCAGAATTCTTAGCAAGACTCCTGCCTCCAGATTCCCCAGCAAACTTAGTTTTGCAAATATAGCAAATTTTTTACACTTAGTGATCTGCCCCTTTGCAGATTATACTGAGTAAGTTTCACATATGCACAGATTTCTCCTTGGAAACAGGATTATATTTAAAAAACACACAGTAATCAATATTCATTGATTACCTTAGGGACATTTTAACTCAAGCCAAATATGACAGCCTACTAAGTAACTTCCTTGTATTGATAATTCTGTCAATTATAACAGCTGACATTTGTATTTTGCTTTAAATTTTACAAAGTGTTTTATACCTTCACATTAGCTCTCAATGACCATATGAATTATTATTGTGCCCCTTTTATGGATGAGAAGACTGGGCCTTAAAGAGGTTGTAACTTGTCCACTAGTAAATGTTAAAAGTAGAATTTGAATCCAGGGCTTTCTGACTCGAGTTCAGTACTCTATCCACTTTGTCGTATCTTTTCATAGACGGCTATTTCTAATCATTTTTGTTGTATACTGATGTATATTAAAAACTTACAATTATTCCTGCCCTAGAATTATATCTTTCCCAGAGTCCATCGAGACCATTTGGGTACCTGACATAGAAGTCTAGAAGCCCTAAGGTTCTAACCAATCACAATTTCTAAATAAGGCCCTAAACAAACACCTCAGATAGAGTTCATAAACCTGCCATGAAAAGGCCATAATCCCCCCAAAGAAAATCTCTTGTTGCTCTTTCTCTTCATTCATTGCACTAACTTTCTACTGGCCAGCATTCTGTTCCTTTGATGTAACAAAGAATGTAATACACACACAAAAAATACAAATGCACACAAAATGTATATTACTGAGTCCCAAACCTTTAACTTATAATATTGCAGAGACAGCTAGGTAGCACAATGGATAAAGTGCCAGGCCTGGAGTCAGGAGAATCTGGATTCAAATCTAGCCTCAGTTATTTCTAAGCTGTGTGACCCTGGGCAGGTCACTTAACCCTGATTGCCAGCCCTTGCCACTCTTTTGTCTTAGAATCGATACTAAGACAGAAGATAAGAATCTCTAAAAAAAAACAAAACCTTACAATATTACAGGCAACAAGATCATGGTGGAAAACTAGATCCCCTCTACCACTCAAACCCTAGAGAAACATTTCACTTTCCCCTGGGGGAAGAGGGAAGTTGAAAGCAATGTCCAGAAACCTCAGTCTTTGCACTCTAACACTGGATATGCAAGGGAGAGGTAAAGTAGTATATACTCAGACAATTAGCTATATTCTGGCCTTGCCAACTTTATTCATGTCAAGTTGGCTCAGACTTGAAGTATTTCCTGAAAGTCCAAAGATGTCCCCACTGAGATATGAGGGATCAGAGAGAACTCCTTTCTAGACACATCTCCCTTCTTCTTACTACTCAGCTGTAAACACACACAAAAAAAAATACCTCCAGTTGGAAGTCACTCAGATACTGCATTTCCCTGGAATCCTCAAATTCCCTGCCTCCTTTGTTGGGTGTGCCCCCGCATTTCTCTAAACAAGGGCAAAGTTTCTTCCTATTCACTATGTCAGGGAATCTGCCTATTCCTCTACGGTCTGGGAGATACCATCAAGGTCACATCTCCAATCCAATCAAAACTTGAGATTTCTGAGGGGTCGTTCCCCCAATGAAAGCTTTTGTTGAGGAGAAATCCAAAGTTCCCACCCAGTAGTCCCCAAAGTATATGTGGAGTTCTAGAAGGGAATGAAAGGAAAAGAATTCTGACATGCTTATCTCACTGCACTCAGGACTTCCCTGTGGATCTTCTCCCTGAAGCCCATGTCCCCGTTGGGCAGATATATTTAAGCTCCAGACCTGAAATGGGAAACCTACATACATATTTGTAAGAAAACCTAAAGAGAAAATGTTTGTCTATCTATCATCCTTGAAGTGTCCCCCATGTTTTTTTGTGGAAATGGGAGGAGTGGCTGCCTTTGCATCCCTACCATACCTTTAAGTAACTTGATGTCAAAAACTAAGATGCGCCACAGTTCAAAGAGACCTTTGGGGCTGTCTGGTCTAATCCTACCTGATCAACAAGTGTTTGTTGTCTACTATGTGTGCCAGGCACTGTTCTAGATACTGAAGATCCAAGTACAAAGAACAAAACAAACAGTCCCTAATGAAAAGAAATTTGTATTCTAATGAGGGAGACAGCAAATGCTCATATAAATGTATAGAGCATAAATAAAAATGAATAGATACACATATATATGTAGCTAATCATAATAACAATAGTTAGCATTTTATATAGTATCTACAACATGCCAGGGCCTGTGCTAAGTCCTTCACAAAAAGCTTTTGTGATCCTCTCAACAACCCTGGGGGGGTAGATATTATTATTATCCCCATTTTATAGGTGAGAAATCTAAGAAATAGAAGTTAAGTGACTTGTCCAACTAAGTTTCTGAGACAGAATTTGAACTCAGGTCTTCCTAGCTCCAAATAGCACTCTCTCCACTGAACCACCTAGTTCTCTTGTTAAATAAAAGGTAGTTTGGGAAGGAAGGTACTAGCAGTTTAGAAGAAGCCTCTCTGTGCCTTTTCTGGCAGGCAGATTATCCAGCCTCCATTGAAAGACTACCTTTCTCTAGTTGAACAGCTTTCGTTCTTCTGAAGCTTTTTCTTAGACTGAATCTGAATATTTGTCATTGTGCAGTTCTTTGTTGTTTCTCTTTGTGACACCATTTAGAGTTTTCTTGGCAAAGAAACTAAAGTGATTTATCATTTCCTTCTGTAGCTCAATTTACAGATGAGGAAACTGAGGCAAACAGAGTTAAATGACTTGGCCAGGGGCTAGTAAGTGTATGAGGTCAGATTTGAACTCAGGGAGATAAGTCTTCCTGACTCTAGGCCAGATACTCTGTCCACTGCATAAAAGAATAGAATACACTTCTTACCCAACCCTTAGTCTACTGTGAGATCATCTAGTATACAATGACCTATAGTGGTACTTTAAAACCATGGAAGATGCTTCTGTTAGTCAGCTAGATTGTCTTCTAGCCCTCCATCCTCTCATATGAAGAAATAAGTAGATCCTGTTCTTAGCAAAAGGTTTGGGGGAACAAAAAAGATCTGGAGGCAAGTATTGGAGATGAGCTTCAAGCACCCACTAGAAACTAGAAGAGGGAAAGAATAAGTATTCTGTTTCGTTTCACTGCGTTTTCAATGCTGGAGTTCTATTACCAAACCAGCCTGGCTTTGGCGAGATTCATACTTCAGCACCCAAGAGAGTGGAGAAATGAACAGACAGGTTAGGTCTGAGAGGGTGGCTGCTTAGCTGGGGTAGTCTGGGCATTCTGCCCCATCTTTCTCCAACCAGGGGTGGTGATATATGTGGTCCTGGTTACTGTACCTCCAGGAAAGGCTGTCAGGTGCTCAAGTGCTTATCATTTTTGTAGTGATCTTGTATGACCCATGACTGGGCCCTGGGTTACCGCTTGCCACACAGAGTAATTCTAAGAGGGCATCCAAGAAGAAAAGTGTCCTGTAGATTTGGCCTGAAAGCTAAAATACTCCAAAGCACTAGTGCTATACTGTACTACTGAGCTCAGTGCCCTATCCCAGAGGAAGATGATCTACCCGTGGGCATCTTTATGCTATCTTTAATTTATGCATTCAGAGTAGAGTTCCATGATATAATTCACAGAAATGATGTACCCTTTAACAATGCCCAGGACACCCAGATTATTTATCACTGATTCTAAGACAAGAGGTAATGGCTTAAAGAATAAAAATTAAAAATAGGGCCAGCTAGGTAGCACAGTGGAAGAGTGTTAGACCTGGAGTCAGGAAGACCTGGGTTCAAATCTGGTCTCAGACACTTCCTAACTATGTGACCCTGGGCAAGTCACTTGGCCCCATTGCCAACCCTTACCACTCTTGTGCCTTAGGATTTATACTTAGTATTGATTCTAAGACAGAAGGTAAGGTTGAAAAAAATAGAATTTATTACTGGTCTTTCTGTGTCCCAAGGTCACATGGTCATGTTGGGACACATTTTACTCACATATATCTTTTTTTTTTAAACCTCTATCTTCCATCTTGGAGCCAATACTGTGTATTGTAAGATAAGTAAGTAAGATACACAGTAGTACTATGTATTGGCTCCAAGACAGAAGAGTAGTAAAGGCTAGGGAATGGGGCTTAAGTGACTTGCCCAGGGTCACACAGCTAGGAAGTGTCTTAGGCCAGATTTGAACCCAGGACCTCCCATCTCTAGGCCTGGCTCTCAATCCACTGAGCTTTCTAGTGCTGTTGATCTCCCAGCTGTGACTCTTTTCCTGTAGAACACTTTATAATGCGTTAAAGTCCTGACCTGAATTCAGACTTAACTCCTCCTGAGTATTTTTTTTTTTGGCAATCAGTTTTGTAATCTCTCTCTCTCTCTCTCTCTCTCTCTCTCTCTCTCTCTCTCTCTCTCTCTCTCTGTCACACACACACACACACACACACACACACACACGCACACACACGCACACACGCACACATACACATACACAGAGGAATATTTTTGGCAGCTACCTTTCATTGTGATTTTCTATTACTAATACAATATATATAAAGCACCTGTTTTGGTGTCTGTGGAAAAGCAAGAAGAACCATCATAGGGAGAGAACTCAACTGTTGACATACCCAAAATATAAATACAGAAACAAAACATATTAGATTTGGGGGATAGTCTTAATTTCAAGAAAGAAGTTCTAGGGGGCAGCTGAGTGGCTCAGTGAATTGAGAGCCAGGTCTAGAGATGGGTGGTCCTGGGTTCAAATTTGGCCTGACATTTCCTAGCTATGTGACCCTGGGCAAGTCACTTAACCCTCATTCCCTAGCCCTTACCACTCTTCTGCCTCAGAACCAATACAGTATTGATTCTAAGATGGAAAAAAAGAAAGAAAGAGGTTCTACTTTTAATAAGACTCTTCTAAGGGAATATTACTCACAAGATCATGTGTCACAATTGTTCAATCAAGATTAGAGAATCTATAATTGTATATTATATATAAATAGGCAAATATATACAAATATACAAAATACAAATATATACAAATACAGAAATATACAAAAATATACACGTGTATATCCCATTTAAATTTAATTTATATGTGCAGCACACACATGTGTATAGCCCATATACATATACATATATGTGTACATCCCACATATACATATACGTTGAATATTCATATATATGTTGCATATAAATTACATTTATACTGTTTACATGTAACATGCATCCTGTTATCTAGATACATATATGTGATAAGTAGATACATTTGTCAATGTTACATATATGTATAATTAGACTCCCGTTTAAGGGAGAATTTTGTTAACCTTGTAACAAAACTATTTTATCTCACTATCTAAAAACTTTGTTAATTTTCCTGTTCATATGGGAGTTTTAATGTGGTTTTCTATGAAAATGTAGTTTCTGGAGTAAGCTGAGATTTTCCTAACTCTAAGCTGGGTGCCAAGATGCAGGTTTATTTTTTTGTTCCCAAGACTTTTTTTTTGGGTTAACAATGGTATAAAAAATTTGGTTCACAGAAGTTTCCAGCTAACTTAATCAAAAGAAATGTGGGAGGCCTAGAGACAGGAGGTCCTAGGTTCAAACCCAGCCTCAGCCACTTCCCAGCTGTGTGACCCTGGGCAAGTCACTTGACCCCCATTGCCCACCCTTACCACTCTTCCACCTATGAGACAATACACCGAAGTACAAGGGTTTAAAAAAAAAAAAAAAGAAATGTGGGGAACTTGGAGCAAGTCCTCTCCAAAAATCAAATCATTTACAGTGAGGTTTAGAGAAACTTTAAGTTGGGAAAAGGTATTCATGGGGTTAATGTAGAGATCCATTAGAGATGATAATCGCTCTCAACTTCTGCCACATATGAGAAAAACAGGGACTGGGAGATGACAAGAACCAGAGCTTTGCTTCTAATTTAGTTGACATTAAATCTAGGAAAGGCTTTTTTCTCTCTAGGAGAGCCGAAGTTTCTAGAAGTATTGGCATAAAAGGCTATAGATGCTTTCTTTAGTGATCAACGGCAGCCAAGAAAACTGAAGCTAAGAGTTCTAGACATGTTATAAAAGAATATTCTAAGTATGGTTTGTGAATGAAAGTGTAGATTATGGTTAGTGAATAGAAATGTGGATTATTGTTAAGTACTATTGAAGTAGAATGCTTTGAGAGAAAGAACACTGGCAAAAGTCAAGATTCCAGGCCTGGTTCTACCTGGTTCTATAAAATGAGAAAATTTGATCTGGACTCTTACAGATCTAACATTTTAGGGAAAAGATACCAAATTGAATTTACACTTACTGTTATATGCTTTGCTCCATATGTATTATCTTTTAACTATAATTGATATTAATCAATAATTCACATTAATTGTTTAAATAATGATACTGAATAATTAATATTATCTTTTGATAGAGTCTGATTCTGGTTAAGATTATTATGTTTAACTCTTTTCATAAAGAATTCTGGTTTCTTTGCTTTAAAAATGACAGAAGATGAAAAATGCGTTATTCTCATCTTAAAACATCTGCTTTCTCACATGGATCATGGATCCCACAACCACAGGATATGTGACTCGGGGCAAGTTGTTTAACCACTCTCAGATTTTCTGATCTTTAAAGTGGGATGATAAGAGTATTTTCCTCACAAGACTATCATGAGTAGCTAATGGGTTGATATATGTAAAATGCTTTATAAATCTTAAAACGCTCTCTTCATTTTAGCTGTTATGATTATAAACTCCTTACCTTGAGTTATCTTGAGCTTGACTACTAGCATTATACTGATATAAAGTGGACAATGGGAAAATGCCCCGCACTCACTTTCTTCTTTCCTTTCCTTCAGGTATAATTTTCGAGGGTTTAGATGGTTACAAGCTATGATTTTTGCCATCGAGGAGATAAACAACAGTCCTGCTCTTCTCCCCAACATGACTCTGGGATACAGAATCTTTGACACATGCAACACTGTTTCCAAAGCCCTAGAGGCCACACTGAGTTTTGTAGCCCAGAACAAGATTGATTCCTTGAACCTGGATGAATTCTGCAACTGTTCTGAGCACATTCCCTCCACCATTGCCGTGGTCGGAGCAACTGGCTCGGGTATATCTACTGCCGTGGCAAACCTGCTGGGACTGTTCTATATTCCTCAGGTATCCCATGCCTTCTTGGGGAGCTCTGTCTGGAGAGAGTCAATTCTTTGTGAATGAATAGATACTTGCAGGGAGCATTCTAGCAGCACAAATATATATTGGGGCCATTTGAGGACTTGGCTAGGACACTATCATGCTGATAGCTGTGATTAACTGCAAAATTAACTTCCAAAACATGGTATTGTCGTTTTCTACCTGTGTGATTTGGGGCAATCGCTTAATCTCTTGGGGCCTCAGTTTCTTTATCGGTTTGTGTTAGATGACTTCCCAGCTCTAAATGTAAGCTTCTGTGATGATTCGACTTGGGTACAGTTTCCCCCTTCATTATGCACTAACCCCAATTGCCTGGTGGTTCTGGAGTTTCCTTGATGTGAATATTACTAACAGCAATGAATATAGCATAAACATGTCTTGCCTATCCCTTATGACTCTTGTTTATGATCTCCCACATGTTGACAAGTACAGAATGACACATTTATATATGTCTATCTATCCTGATAGTTTGAATGATCTTGAATCAAAATGCTTTTTTAGGCAACAAACTATAAAAACAGTCTGTCCAAGTAAAATTTGGCATTACAATCACTTGAAATTTTGAATTTAACACATATTTAATGACAACTGTCATCTGCATGCTGCCACATGAGTCTAGTTGTAAATGGTTAGCAGTTCATATAAATGACTAAAATGAACATTACATTTAAATGGTCGAGCTAAACACTGGTGAAAGGTATGTGGAGAGGGCAGCTGGGGAGAACAGGAAAGTGCCTGTCGACCCCTGTGAGGAAACTGAGATCCATAATACATGGATATACCTTCATAGTAGATGATACCAATATCGCAGATATTCTAGGAGCCCTGGGTAATAAGTACACCCATCCCCAAGAGTTTATAAGAATCAAAGGTTAGTCAGGAAAGACTATACCAAGAATGTTAGTAGAGAGCAAGGAATGCTGGAATAATGACCAGTTCCTTCCCCCTAACAAAAAATGGTTGAGGATGGGTCCTGAAGGGCCAGAGGGACATAATTTTAAATTATTTTTTTCTTTCCTCTCTTCTTACTAGCTTTATCTGTAAGAGGGAAATAGGTTTTAAAGCCTTTTGGAAGTTTAGACAGGCTTGCCCACCAAGCAAATCAGTATTCTCAACCTCTATTCCTTGATCCTGCTAGTTATAAGGTCCCAGATGTTGCTTAGAGATACCCCAAATCCACAGGGTTCTCAGGTCAGTGGTTTCCCAACTCCTTCAAAACCCCAACTGCCTTTTAGAGAGCCCAGGTTGGAATCTCAGCTCCTGCCTGCCTATCTAAACTTCCAAAATGCTTTAAAACCTATTTCCCTCATATAAAACCCATTGATCTGAGGAAAGATATTATGTTTAAAAATTCATCTCTGTAATGACCCAAATCCTGCCACTTAGAGAAATATTTGTGCTAATCATTTGTGCACTGTGAGGTTAAATAACTTGCTTAGAATCACATTGCCAATATATGTCAGAGGTGGGACTTGAACTCAGGTCTTCCTGACTGAGACAGAGGCAAAGGCCCATATGAGGATAAAGGGAAGGACTGCCAGCCTTTTGAAATTTTTGAGTAAGTGTGGCATGCAGAAAGATCTTAGTTCAAATCCTACTTCATATCCTCAATTACTGCACAGTCCTAGACAAGTCACTTAACCTTTTGCCTCAGTTTTCTTATCTGTAAAATGAAGGAGTTTGATTCAATGGTCTCTAATCTCTAATCTCATGAAAAAGCATAATATAACACTTAGTTTTTCTTATCCATCTTCTTACCTGCCCAGGTACATCAGCTGTGGAGAACCTTTGTAATCTTTAATAAGTTCAACTCTTTACTTTTAGATTGGGAGTTTTAAATGCCCACAGAAAATAGGCCTGAGTGGTTCACATTAGAGTAAAATAGATTATCCACTTTTTAATCCTATCCACAAGTTGAATTTCAACCCAAGGTCATCATTCTATAAACTAGACTGGTTGGTATTCCAGTGAAATTTTTTTTGTTGTTTGTTTTTAAACCCTTAACTTCTGTGTATTGTGTGGAAGAGTGGTAAGGGTGGGCAATGGGGGTCAAGTGACTTGCCCAGGGTCACACAGCTGGGAAGTGTCTGAGGCCGAACTTGAACCTAGACCTCCCATCTCTAGGGCTGACTCTCAATCCACTGAGCTACCCAGCTGCCCCCTCCAGTGAAATTTTGATTCATTTATCTAGTGCAGTGGTTCCCCGCCCCCTTTCCAGAAAAAATATTACTTAGCGCCCCTGGAAATTAATTTTTTTAAAATTTTAATAGCAATGAATAGGAAAGATAAATGCACCTGTGGCCATCACTGCCTCCCTGGATTGCTGCAGCACCCACCAGGGGGCAGTGGCGCCCACTTTGGGAATCACTGATCTAGTATCTCTCTTTTTAAAGAAAAATTGTTGTTTGTTTGCCCCAGGTCAGCTACGCATCATCTAGTAGGCTCCTGAGCAACAAAAACCAGTACAAGTCTTTCCTCCGGACCATCCCTAATGATGAGCATCAAGCCACCGCAATGGCAGACATCATCGAGTATTTCCGCTGGAATTGGGTGGGCACCATCGCTGCCGATGACGACTATGGCCGTCCAGGGATTGAGAAGTTCCGAGAGGAGGCAGAAGAGAGGGACATCTGCATTAACTTCAGCGAACTCATCTCCCAGTACTCTGACGAGGATGAGATACAACATGTGGTGGAGGTCATCCAGAATTCCACAGCCAAAGTGATCGTTGTCTTCTCCAGCGGCCCTGATCTGGAACCTCTCATCAAGGAGATTGTTCGCCGGAACATCACAGGCAGGATATGGCTGGCCAGTGAGGCCTGGGCCAGCTCCTCGCTCATAGCCATGCCTGAGTTTTTCCATGTTATTGGAGGCACAATTGGGTTTGGACTAAAGGCAGGGCAGATTCCAGGGTTCCGTGAGTTCCTTCAGAAGGTACACCCCAAGAAGTCAGTTCACAATGGTTTTGCCAAAGAGTTTTGGGAGGAGACATTTAACTGTCACCTCCAGGAAGGTTCTAAAGGTTCTCTGTCTTTAGACCCTTTCCAGAAAAGTCGTGAAGAAGGAGGCAGGCACAGGCCCAACAACACAACCACGACTTTCCGTCCTCTGTGTACCGGGGATGAGAACATCACCAGTGTTGAGACGCCATATATGGACTACACCCATTTGCGGATATCTTATAACGTATACCTGGCTGTCTACTCCATTGCCCATGCCCTACAGGACATATACACCTGTTCCCCTGGGAAAGGACTCTTCACCAATGGCTCCTGTGCAGACATAAAAAAGGTCGAGGCTTGGCAGGTAAGAAGTCGGTATAAAATGCAGCTGCATGTGTAGCAGACAGGCTGGCCCAGGGAACGTTTCACAAAAGCAATTCCCATATGAGAACACTGACTGAACCCCGTGTTTTCAGCCAAATTGTTTCTTTCAAACAACTTAACAACCAATTTCTGTAAACTGATGGACTGTGACACACTGAAGCATATTTGCTAAAAGCACCATATTTCATCGTGGCAGTTTTTGACACATAGGCATGGCCAGAGTCTGACTTCTAAAAGGTTTTTTAGTATCCCATAAGCATGTTAGTGCCCACAAGGATGTTTTTATAATGCATTAAACCAAAGATTTGTAACCTTTTTTGAGTCATGAAACCTTTTGACAGCTTGGTGAAGCCTATGGACTTCCTCAGTATAATGTTTTTAAATGCATAAAATAAAATATACAAGCTTACGAGGAAACCACATCAATTGAAATATAGTTATCAAAAGTGTCTTTAAAAACAAATTCATGGATCTCAGGTTAATAACCCCTGACTTAAATAGATTTAAGGACATTGGGTTATTAGATTGAATTTATTAGGATTGTATTAGGACGTTAGAATGATTTTCCATCAACAAATATTTATTATAATGCCTCAATTATAATTGTTCAGCCATTTTTCGGCCATGTCTGACTCTTCATGACTTCAGTGGGGTTTTCTTGGCAAAGATACTGAGGTGATTTGCCATTTCTTTCTCCAGCTCATTGTACAGATGAAGAAACTAAGGCAAACAGGTTAAGTGGCATGCCCAGGGTCACACAACTAATTAATGAGTGTCTGAGGCCAGATTTGAACTCATAAAGATGAGTTTTCCTTCCTCTGGGCCCAGCACTCTATCCTCTGCGCCACCTAGCTATTCCTTGATTATAATAGATTCTCAGTAAATATTTGATGAATGAACATTTACAATATTCCAAGCATGATGCTACATATACTACAGTTTGAGCACACAGGCTTATACTTAGAAGATGATGTACTTGGTCTCAAAATGTTTACAATCTGGTTTCTTTTGCTAAGCTTAATGTTTGCTCTAAGGAAATGATTCCAGGCACAATCTTGTGGAGATCTACTATTGATACACACACACACACACACACACACACACACACACACACACACACACACACATATATATATATACCAAGCTACTGAAGGATGGACAAATTCGAGCCAAGCCTTTGGTTCAAATAATTGCCAGCCTTCACCTTAATTTCAAAAGACCCAAATCAGATTTTCTAAAAGTTTTTTATATTATTTTGTATTATTATACTCTTCAACCAGCAGATGTCTAGTAAAATGTACGTTAGCTGGGGCAATTGGGTGGTTCAGGGAATTGAGAGTGAAACCTAAAGACAGGAGGTCCTGGGTTCAAATCTGACCTCAGACACTTCTTAACTATGTGGCCCTGGGAAAAATCACTTAACCCCCATTGCCTAGCCCTTACTGCTCTTCTGCCTTATAACCAATACAGAATATTGATTCTAAGACAGAAGATAAGGGTTTTTTTTAGTATATTACTTCTGTTATCAAAGAAAGCAATAATAATGAAATACAATCATCAAAATATTTTTATTTAAAAAAACAACTTCATATACTTCAGGTTAAGATCCTCTAATTAAATTATCTCTAAGAATGTTAGAAAGCAGGTGGATGGCACAAAGAATAGAGTGCTGGGTCTGGAGTCAGGAAGACCAGAGTTCAAATCTGACCAACCAAATTTGCTCGTCCTTTGGCTGCCCCTGAAATGTGCTTCTTCACCAGTCCTTGGCCATAATCTGCTTCAGATTCCCTCCATCTGATTACTCATATTCTCTCTAATCACCCACTGTGCTTTGTTTGGCATACCTTTCAGTATTCGTGTACTTAACTTGTACCAAAGTAGAATTTCAACTGGCTGGAATGTTTTGGTTAAAGGATGATTAATAGAAAACCTTTTTTGCTTTTACCTCTATTGTTGACATTTTTTTCTAACACCTGTAAGTTTACTTTGCTACCTTAGTAGTACAGTGCAGGCATTGCTCCACATTATGCAGGTAGGTACAGCTTAAGAAACATTCACACATACAATTGGCCACTTGCATATTGCCTTCCTATGCTTCCTTGCTATATCCTTCCCTTCCTACCTCCCTCTCACACTATATCTAGCAACCAAGCTGTCCTGAGATGAGAGATCCACATGGTAGCTAGCATAGGGGACCTATTTGATTCAAGAAAACCCTTCCTCTTTCCCCCAGTAGTAATATGTATGCACTGCTGTCCCTTCTCTTATTGTTCATTCATTTCAGTTGCATCTTACTCTTCATGACCCCATTTAGGGTTTTCTTGGAAAAGATATTGGAGTGGCTTATCATTTTCTTCTCCAGCTCATTTTGAAGATGAGGAAAGTGAGGCAGAGTTAAGTGACTTGCCCAGGGTCACACAGTTGGTAAGTAACTGAGGCCAGATTTGAACTTACAAGGATGAATCTTCTTGAATCTAAACCAGCACTCTATTCACTCTGCCACCTAGCTGCCCTGAACTAGCCAAGTGAAAATATCCAATGACAAGCCAGTATTGGCAACAAGAGCCAGAGCTAAGTGAGAGGGAGTTTCTGGGGAGATGCTTTTAGTGTTGGACATGTGAAGGAATGGAGATGCACTTGGGAACAGCAAAAAGGAGGAGATGATTGACGCTGGGTTAAAGGATTGACATTCTCTTCTATACACTATAGACACAAGATTGAAGATAAAGAAATAGGTAGGAGAACCAGGGAAGGAATTATTAATAGTTTTACTTTTTTCTTTCTATGCAAAATGATACACTGGAATAAGAATTGGCCCTAATGTGAGAGAGCCTGGGTTCAAATCCCCCCACCTCTGAACCTTTCTGTCTGTGTAATTTTGGATGTCACTTAATCTCCCTATGCCTCTGTTTCCTCATCTCTAAAACAAAGGGGTTGGACAAAATGACCTCAGAGGTCCTTTACAGTTTCGATCCAGGGGTCTGCAATCCTTTAATCCTACCCATCTGAGGACTTATAGAAGCTTTCTTTTCCTTATTTGGGAAAGAGATTCAGGATCTCTAATAATGGCATTGTGATTTTTCCTCAAATCAAATCAATGAGCATTTATTACATGCCGGCTACATGTCAGACACTATGCTAAGTACCAAAGGATAGCCGTGTCTGTAAGCAAGAGTTCTTGGACAGCTATGTGGGACCTCAGCCTATGAACCTCATCCAACCTTGTTTCATTTCATCATGTTTACCTAATTGGAAGAAAGACACCCAGTGGAGGCAGAGAAAATGCAGAGTACTGTACCTTTCTTCTACGGCCACTGGTCAGAGTAGCTAGGATTGGGCCAGCTCATTGTTTTTGTGGTGCTGCCCATACTGCCGTAGCAAAAGATTAGCACATCTTTGGACAAAGCTGGCCATTTCAATCCTTTGATTTTCAGAAATGATTCATTCTATAGGAGAGATCATAGGATCTTAGATTTGAGCTAGAAAGGACCTCAGAGGCCACCCACCTTATTTTAGATGAGGAAACTGAGACCCAGACAGGCTACATGAGATTAGGCACCAGGTAGTGGTAAAGGGCCATGTGAGTTTTCTTTCTGTGTGCCTTTAGATATTCACTCTCTGAGGTATCATATATGTATTGATGCCTGGAAGTTGGTCAGTTTATAATGAGAGAGGAACACTAATGGAAAATGTGCTCACAATCAGCAGAAGCATAATTTCTGACCACACTATAAGACTCACTACGGTATCCTAATGACTGATATTGCCAATGGTCTAAAGATCCTTCTAGTCAGAGGTCAGGGATCCTCGACATATTGATAGAACGTAAGCTCTTTATTTCATTTTTGTCTTTGTATCCTCAGTACCTAGCACATCATATCTACAATATCTACCATTTAGGAGGTACTTAGTAAGTTTTGGATTGATTGGAACAGATATCAAGAGATGATTCCCATTTATAATTAAACACCTAAGCTTGAAATCTTTGGGAGCAATACCACAACAGGCCAGAAGATGGAAATGTTACTTCATGAATTTGTGTCTATGGCCACCCATACATCTCCCCCACTTTCCTTGTCTCTGTTATATCTATGCCGCTACCCATATGGGTTATATGAGTCTAGACATGTTGTCTCTGTTTGGACTTTCTCTAAAAAAAAAATCAAAGTTGTATTAATTCATTTTGTTTTTTCATTGTGTTCATTCTGGATTACCCTTCTCTCCCCGCCTTTCTCCCAGCCACCCACCAAGTGAGCCTTCCCTTGCAATTAAAAAAAAAAACAAAAAAAAACAAACAAAAGCCTTAGAACCAACCAATACACACAGTCCTCCACCTCTACAAGGAACGAGGAGAAGTATAGTTTTTCATCTCTTCTACAAATCCAAGATTGTTCATTAAAATTTCATAGTACTTGATGTTCTTTTAATTTACTTAATTTTAGTCATGGGTATTGTTTTCCTGATTCTGCTTACATTACTCTGTTATCATTTCATATAAGTTTTCCCATTTCTTCAAATTTTTTGTCTATCATTTTTGTGGCAAAATAATATATGATTCCATTGATATACCAAAATTTGTTCAGCCTCTTCCCAATTAGTACACACACTTAAAAATTTTTTGCTACTACAAAGAGTGTTATTACTAATATTTTGATCCAATTGGGATCTTCTTTTTCTCCATAATTCTTTAGGGATCTCAGGGTCAAAGGAGAAGAAAATGTTAATGTCCTTCTCTGATTAGCAGATATTAAGCTCTGGAATACAGGAATGAGATTGGGAATTAAGCCTGGTAAATGGTGCTTGGTCATATACACGGGGTGATGGTATTGGAAATTCTGAACCCGATAACTAGGAATCAGTGGCTCAGGTGGCCAAGGCTAGTCAGGCAGGTACAGGTTAGAACAGAGACCCCGACTGACTCTTCAGTAGGGAAGGCAAGCAAGAAGGGCAGGCTGGGTAAGAGGGAACACAGGTGGGAATCAGTTTTGGGTAGATCATGAAACAAATAGATGTGTTCAACAAGTCTTTTCAGGTCTTGAGAAACCACAATAGGCTATGAGGCAAGGACTGATTTGAGGTCAAAGATGGGATCTCTCCTCAAAAGATGATCTGAGGTAACAGTCTTAAGATCAAGCCTGGGTGGTAACCAGTCTCAGTCATAAAGGAGTCAGGCCATGTTAGGAACTAAGTAGGATCATAGATTTGCCTTTTTCAACCTGAGAGTCCTTTAGATCTGATGTGGTAGGTGGTGCTACATGTTTCTATTGGGTGTTGGACTCAGAAAAGATGAAATCTCCCCTGAAGTTGAATGCTGAGACAATTCAACATCAGGAAAATCTGACCTTGGAGATGAAAGCAAATCGTTCCTAATCAGCTACTCTAAAACCGGTCAGGGTGTAGGTTAATTATTTGTTATGTTTATTGAATGGAGTTTTGCTCCCATTCTTAATTTTAAAAAGTCAAGTCAAGAATTTATTCAATGTCTACTATGTCTGGGGCACTCACAAATGAGTGGAATGTTCTCTATTTTTCTCTGAGAAAGGGAGAAGGGGGAACCAATTTAAATTCCTTTTAACTAATGTGTCCTTCAACTAATTACTTCCTGTAGGTCAGTGACCTAGGGGGAAAGGAGGGAATCTATTTTTACTGCTAATGTGATTTCAATTTCCACCTCTATAATTGCTTTCCTGAATTCCAGATAAAATACCTAGGAGGAATCAGTGTCCCGAGAGCTCACTCTTAATACTTAAAGTCAAAAAATTACCTTAAAGATATTATAGTGGTCTGAAGAATTGGAGAGCTTGCTAGATCTAGTCCAACTCCTTCATTGTACACATAAGGAAAATGAGCTTTTGGGAGTAATGTTTAGGGTTATGTTAAATTTAATATACAAGCTTAAAAAAGCTAGTATGTAACAGCAATTCACAGTTTCATACTCAATTATCTTTTTTTTTCTTTGTATATTGAAGGGTTCCTGTTTGTAAAGTCCCTAAAAGGCATGGGGACTGGAGTGGTGATTTCTTTGGCATGGGCAAGGAAATTCCCTCTCACTAAAGCAGGTCAGCAACTTGTAACCTATAGGGAGTTGCTTCCAAAGTTGTCGCTCTTGTCAGGTTGGTTTTTTCAATCATGTTTGACTCTTCATGACCTTATACAGGGTTTTCCTGGCAAAGATACTGGAGTAGTTTGCCTTTTCCTTCTTCAGCTCATTTTGTAGTTGAGGAAACTGAGGTAAACAGGGGTAAGTGACTTATCCAGGGTCTCACAGTGAAGAAACAAGTCTGAGACCAGATCTAAAATCAGGAAGATAAGTCTTCCTGACTCTATGTCTGGCACTCTAGCCACTGTGCCACTTAGCTATCCTTGCCTCCAGTACTGATAGGTACCAATGAAAACTTCCCAGAAAAACTCTGGGTAGCGCCATAAATATTAGCTTAGCAGAGGTATCAAATAAGCTAACAAGTCACAATGTTGCTAGTGAGCAAAACTCCTGACTGGCATATACCCGATAGAACATCAGGCCTGGGGATGGGAAGTCCTGGGAGGTCCTGGGTTCAAATTTGGCCTCAGATACCTCCTAACTATAGAGTCTGGAAATGTTGGCCCCAGTTATTCTCAGTCTTTTCTACTCTAGATTTCTAAGTCTTCATTTAAAGGTTGCTTCCTTCAAGTCTTCTGGTGTAACTGTCATCACTCATAGCTAGAAGACTTGCTTTTTAAAATTTCCTCTGTCTTTTCAGTTCCTGTGCCCTACTGCTCTATTAGACAAAGTTCTTTCAGATGTTCTGTATACTTTGTGTGCTTTGGTATTCTCTGCCTTAGTTTTCCCAAGGAATGGAAAGAGCCTTTTCCAATTAGTCAAAAAGGTTCTGTTCTGTTGCTTCTGGCTGACTGCCTCATTAGAGTGATTAATATAGGAGCAATGAGTTCTTTATTAGTTCTTGTAGAAAGGAATTGAAGGTACAATGATATCTTGATCAGTTGGCTTGGTCAGGGAATGGGATGTGTTAGTTAACTGAATTTTCTGGTTAACTGTGAATTTAATTTATACCTATAAAGCTGTTAAAACAATGTGTAGCAAGCAAAGATAGTCTTTAACCATTTCCAAAATGACAACAAAATGGGAATGTTTCCCCAGGGAAGTATCTTTTTCTTGAAAAAGAAGTTAAGGTAGGAATTTTTTTTCTCACTTAAAAATGAATTGGCAATAGCATCTCATAAATATCTGGACTCAGAACCCTAAGAGAGGCGTTTTTTGTGTTTTATGTAACAAATTTAATTAATATTTGCCCATTTTTTTCACCTGGAAGCTTGCGAGTATTTTGTTTTCCCAGAAAACAACAAAATCAGCAAATAGGTTGTATTTTCCCCACTAGGGCTTTTGCAAACAGTCAACTTGCATTTTTATAACTAAGTCTAGGTCAAGGAAAGATTGTTTTCATCATCTCATAATAAAACTTTTTAGTAGTTTTTGTTGTTGTTTTGTGGTTCCTGGCCTTTTTTTTTTTTTTAACATTTTGGTTGTGACCAACTGCCTTCAAAGCTTTATGACCCTTGATGACAGTAATGAACATGTGTCGAATTCTTCAGATGAGCTTTAAACTATAAAATTATAGGTTATCAGAGATGGCAGGAGTATTCAAGGTCCTCTAGTCCAACTTTCTGATTTTCCAGATTAAAAACTAAGGGCTAGAGAAGTTAACAATGAGTTAGTGGCAAACAGGTCTCCTGATCCCAATTTGGCCTTCTTGCAACTACACAGAAGACTTTTTTTCTGTTTGTTTTTTTAAGAATTCAAGAAGTCACTATTTAAAAATAAAATTTAGGCCCTCTGACTTACTTTGGGTTTCTTTTTTTTTTAAGTTGATCCCTTGAAGTTTATGGTTTATTATAGATTTAGTGTAGTTCTGGTTTCCTCATATTTGTAGGAAGTCAAAGGTTACTTCCTACTTTCTAATAAACAGCAGAATCTCCTTGAAATCTTCTCAGTATAGCTTTATTTTATTTATCAAACATGCTCATAGAATCTCGAATCTTTCAGTTCCTTTTGGATTTTTCAAGCCCTGTCACTACAGAAATACTCACTGCTAATGTACTATCTTGGGTATATATAGTCATCATCTAAAGAACCAAGACCATTTTCTTTTTGGTCAATTAAGCTGGCCTTTTTGCTTACAGCATTGCATTGTTCTGACCTCATTAGAATTGGAAGAGAATAAAAGACCATCTCCGTCATTTTACAAATGAGGAAACTCAGGCCCAAGGAAGGGAAGTAACTTGAATAGAGTCAGACAAGCAATGAGTTGAACCCAGTTGTAGACCCAAATCTTCAATGTAGACTCCAAAATTCAATGTTTTTTCCATTATGCCATGCTATCTCCACAGGAAATAATCTATGTGACTCTCAGGTCCCTTTTATGGGTCATAACCTAGAGTGCTGAGCCTGAAGTCAGCAAGATCTAGTTCAAATATTGCCTCAGAGACTCACCAGCTATGTGGCCCTGAACAAGTTACTTAGCCACTGTCCACTTCAGTTTTCCTAGATATAAAATGTTGTTGTGAGCCCCTGCAAACCAGGCCCTTCTGACCTCCTTTTTTTGTCAGACAAATTCAAATTTATAGAGACAAGTCAGAAATACAACTATTGAGGATACAATTAAGCATTTACAGTTAACCAAAGAGATCAGCCAGGTTTTTACAGGTAACCAAAGAAGTTAGCCAAGTGTTCCTATTCCAGGTAAACCTGTATAGACAAGCATACAGAATTGCCTTGTTAAGTTACTTTACTATGGTCATCTACATTGTTTCTACAGTAGGGACAGCCAACAGACAAAACTGTCCAAGCTTAAGTTCATTGTTTCCATGACGCTGTCTATCTATCCATCTCATCCTCTGATGTCCCATTTTCCTTTTGCTTTCAATTTTTCCCAATATCAAAGTCTTTTCCAATGAATCCTGTCTTCTCATTATGTGACCAAAGTATTTAAGCTTTGTGTTCGGTATTTGGCCTTCCAGTGAATATTCTGAATTAATTTCTTTACATATTGACTGGTTTGATCTCTTTGCTGTCCAAGGGACTCTCAAAAGTACTCTCCAGCACCACAATTTGAAAGTGTCGATTCTGAGGTACTTGGCTTTCCTTATAGTTCAACTCTCTCAGGCATATATTACTATTGGAAAAACCATAGCTTTGACTTTATGGACCTTTGTCAGCAAAGTGATGTCTCTGCTTTTTAGTATGCTGTCTAGATTTCCCATAGATTTCCTTCCAAGGAGTATCTTTTAATTGTGATGATTAAATTACATAATAACTTATAAAGCACTTAGCACTTTCTCTTACACATATGACACTTAATAAATATGTGTTTCCTTTCTTCCTTCACAACTAATAACTCATATCTTTTCATTGCAAATATATAGTTTGAGTTTTATATTAATTATTGTCTTTAAACATGTTCATCATTTCTCTACTCACACACAGAGATCTATAAGATCATCTTGGTTTAGCTCTTCCCTCTTCAAAGGAGTTCAGGGCCATTCATAGACTTGGGGATTCCATTCTGTGGATCATTTATAAAGACATGTAAGTAAAACTCTAGGCTTCATGAGTCCCTGAGGATCCCTGTTCTTTCTAACTTTTATTAAGTACTTACTATGTGCTAGACAGTAAACAAAAATGAAAACATCCCCCACCCTGAAAGAGCTTATATTCAACAGTGGAAAGGACAAATAAATAAAATATGTTCATATATATAACTGATAATTAAATACAAAATATGTGTGTAAAATCAATACAAAATATTTAGGTAGGAGGTGAATGCAGAAGGCAGTATAAGAATTGAATCTTGGAAGAAACTAGAGAGGTCAAGAGATGAAAGTGAGGAGAGAGAGCATACCAAACATGAGGGATAGCCTGTTTTGGATGTCTTGTATGGGAAACAGTGATTGGACAGTTTGGCTGAAAAATAAAGTACATGAGGCAGATTAATCTGAAATAAGTTTTGAAAGAAAGTTTGGAGTCAGACTAGGAAAGGCTTTAAAGGACAAAACTTTACCCTAGAGCAGTGATGATGAACCTTTTAGTGATGGAGTGCCAGGCCTTACCTCCACCCCACCCTCCAGACCAAGTGCTATGTCCACTCCCCCAAAGACTGAATGCTGTGCCCTTCCCCCCATGAGTGCTGGGCATGCCCTGCCCCACCTTACCTAACAGGAGGAGCTACTGGACAGAGAGGCAAGTGATGTGAAAAAATGTCATCAGGCATGTTGGAGACAGAGAGGCGAGCAGCTTCACCCCAAGTCCCTCTGCCTTTTGTGAAGATAGAATTAACTCTCCCTTTGTCTATTTTAAGTTAATCAAATCAAGAACTTGAAGTGCCTCTACTTAGCTAGCCATTAAGTGGCAGAGTTCACAAGTCACTTACTAGAGAAAGCTCACACTTCCAAAGGCCACTGCACCACCTGGGCAGTGCTAGGTAAATTGAAAGGCTGCAATTGGTTCCTGTGAGGAGGGGGAGAGACAGGAAGTGATGTGGAAAAGGGGGTATAAAAGGCCAAGCACAAGGACTGATTCATTCATTCTAAGTTGGTGAGCTGGAGTGAAGGGAAATTCATGGAGGCAGTCACTTTTCCTGGACTCATCCTGGGCTAGAGTATGCTGTGCTGGAGAGGCTTGCTGGGTGAGTGACTTGGGCTGAAGGAAGAGGTTTGCATTGGTGGATTTCTAACTGAAGGCACCACCGGGACTTCCACATAGAAATCGGGACTTGAGGGAACCCTTGTTGGGTCGTGAGCTGGACTTCACTGGAGTAGCACTTAGGGTGGTAGGCTAGACAATTCTCTACCTCCTTCCTACATTTCCCACTTTAATATCTCTACCTTGTTATAAATAAAAGCTGCTGACAGTCCTTTTGACTTAAGAGCTAATATTTTATAATTGGCAACCACAACCTTCTTTTTTAAATCAGAAATATTTTGTTAAATCAATTCTAAATCTTACACTTTTTAGTAACAAACCCTGGGGGGGTGGGTGGCCACATGTCCATAGAGAGCACTCTGTGTGCCATATTTGGCATCTGTGCTATAGGATCACCATCACTGCCCTAGAGGAAGTATGGAATCACTGATACTTTTTCTGAGCAAGGGAGTGACATGGTCAAACTAATGCAAATTAGAATGCCATTTTGCTAGCTCTGTGGATGGCAGATTAGAAAGGAGAAACTGGAGATGGTTAGACACTTCCCTGTATAGAGAAGTGCCCATTTTCTCCTCCAATTTAATTCAATAAACATATATTGACTGCCTACCATGTGCATCCTTGACTCAAGCCAGGGGACCCAGTACGACATGCAATTTAAATGGACTGCTACAGCAGGGGCGGGGGGGTGGGGGGGTGGGTCAAAGCTGCTGGTGTAACTGAAAATTAACAAGATCACTTATTTAAGTAAAGAAACAAAAAAGCACACCCCAGGCACAGACTTTTCTAGATGAGGCATAGTTTTATAGCTACGTGGTGCTGTATGGAAGATAGGGCAACTGAGGGATTTCAGAATAGTACTCAGACTGTGAAGCTAGAAAGGAAGGGAAAGAGGCAGAAGGGTATATCTCCACTCTGGTTTTTAAACTTATTTCAAGTTTAGCAACCAATTCAGAGAAGCCACTGAAAAGCTTTTCATTATCTCCTCTTATGATCTCCTAAATTAGTGATGGGCAAAGTTTTTAAAGAGGGGGCCAAAGGAAAGGAAATGCTAATCTGTCAGTCTGTTTCTAAGGCAAATATTTCGAAGTTTCATTGTATTGTATCCTACTCATTGTATTTGTCAGATTAGGAATAATGTCAGGCAGCTGGATAGAACATTTCAGGGGGCAGCATCTGGCCCCCCGGCTATAGTTTGACCATCACTGTCCTAAATCATGAATACCTGGAAGTAGGATAACCCGAACTTCTATGTGGTCTTCAAGAATAGTGACTGAGCAGGTTCCAAGGACAGAGGGGGAATTCAAATTGAAAGAAGGGCATCCACTACAGAAAGATTTGATAAAACATGGTGTCTACCTTTGGGATATTTATAATCTAGAAGGGAGATAAGACATGTACACAGATAAGTCTAAAAGGATACACAATGAATGAATGAAAGATTTTGAAATGTTGCAATAGGAACCTCTGAGAGAATGGTCATTTGAAGTGGGTGGGCCTTTCTGGTTGTTGTCTAGATCTGACCTTTCTTTCCACAGGCCATCTCAGCTCTAGAAAAGCCACTTTCTCCTACCAGGCATCCTTTTCTTGAATCTTCTAAGGCTAGAATTCTCTGTGCCAAAAATTTTCATCTTTCATGTACCCTCAAAAAATGGTGCCTGATTTAGGAAGCCAATCAGCTGTGACCAAGAAAGACCTCAATAAAACATCTGGCATTTTTTTTTTTGCATCCATAAGTTTCCATGGTAATTGAAGTGATAATGGACTCAGAAGTTCCACCTTCTAGGGAGAAGTCTTTCCAAAAACCATCACAGACTTTCTTTTCCTCCTGTCATGACCAGAATATAATTATTTTTGAGATCCCGGCCTTACATTCCTCATTGAATTCTTTCCCATTCTTCTCCCTACCATTTTTGAGATGCCAACTGATGCCCTAATTTGACAGTTGGGTGTTTCCCTGGTGTCCTACTTTTGTCCCTAACTCCAACTGTACAACCCTACCTTTGACTTTCATCAGTAAAGTCACATAACATTCCATCATATGAGCTAAAACATGACAAATAAATGCCCATAACTTTGTATTGAGTGGCTGGTCTAATTCTTCAAAGAAATCTTATAAGTCCCCAAACAACTACCGCAGACTGGGACTGAAACCATAATCAAGGTTTTCTGAAAGTCAGTGGGCATATTATATCCACCTGTGTATCCACCCCTTTATTTACAAGCCTGTTTTCACCATCAAAGAACTCCAACCAATTAGTCAGGCATGGTTTCCCCTTACAGAAAACATGTTGTTTGTGAGATCCCCACTGGAGCCCTTCTTTTCTTCAGGGGTCACATTCACAATCTGCCACTCTTCTTTCAGCCTCTTTAATGGGAACTCATATATTTTGGCTAATGGCACTCCAGGTTCATCCTTGAGTGCCCTTCAAAGCTTTCAGCTGGATGCTATCCAGGCCTGGTAATATATCTACATTTATTTTTTTTTTTTTGTCATTGTGCCCTAGAACATCTTTAGTGTTGACCACTACTTGACCAATTTGTCCATTTCTGGGTCTGGAGCTGCTCTCCAATTGCCTCCTAGATAAAGGCTGAGAGTGAGAGGAATGAGTAGGGGATTCAGAAGGGCTTTTGTGTTCCTCAGTACTTCCTTTTGGTATATCACAAGGTGCTCTTGACTCTTTGAAATCCTCTTGGTGATGGATATACTTAAAGAATCTCTCTCTCTCTCTCTCTCTCTCTCTCTCTCTCTGTGTGTGTGTGTGTGTGTGTGTATTTATATATATATGTGCCAATTTTGATTTCCTTTGTGAGAAAGGCTACAAAGTATTTTGAAACTTAAATGCTAGCTAAACTTAACTTGCCTTAATAGTGAGAAGCAGGGGCTATTATTAGTCCCACTTTACAAATGAGGAAACTGAGACAGAGAAAGGTTAAGTGATTTGCCCACAAGTTAATAGGTGTCTTGGGAAAGATTTGAACTCAGGTCTTCTTAATTCCAAGTAAAGGGTTTCATCCACTTCACCACTTTATTGACAACTTGATCAATTTCTCGGTTCTCCCATAGACTCTTTTTCCAGTTTTTAAAAAAATTATTCTCCATTACACTGTGGACTTAAGAGGAGGCACTGATTTTTGCTTTTCTTTGTATTGTCAGTGCTTAGCACATAGCAGTTGTTTAATGTTAGTTGACTAGATACTGCCAGTTCACTCTGCACATCACTTATATTTGTTGAAAACATATATATATATATATACATGTATTTACTATATATATACATATATATGTACACATATATACAAACATTTCCAATAAGGACTTTTTAAAATAGTTATTCAACTTGTTAATTTTTTTTTAAACCCTTACCTTCCATCTTAGAATCAGTACTGTGTATTGGCTCCAAGACAGAAGAGCTGTAAGGGCTAGGAAATGGGGGTTAAGTGACTTGCCCAGGGTCATACAGCTAGGAAGTGTCTGAAGCCAGATTTGAACCAAGGACCTCCTGTCTCTAGGCCTGGCTCTCAATTCACTGAGCCACCCAACTGCCCCCAACTTGTTAACTTTTTAAGGTGTTCCTTTCCACTTGTTTCTAACTAATGCTTCACTTTGTCATGGTTTCCTTTTCTAATATGGAATAATTGCGATAGATCCTTTGGGTTTCCCTTCTCCCACTAAATGTTAAAACAATGTTACTCATGTAATATAATTGTTTCAATGTGGCTCACAGGGAGGCAAGAATAAATATCTTTTGCATCTCCTCATCATATCCTTCTCTCCAAGGGAAACTTTAATTTTTGCCAGGAAGGAAAGCAGGAAACTGGAGCCAGAGGCTGGCCAATCCGCTCTCCTTAGAGAGGAGTACTGGGCTAGAATTATATCTGTTTCCTTAATGATTATTAGCATAGAATATGTAATTTTAAAGTTCAAGCTAAATTCCTGATCACTGTTCATTGATGGGAAAGGGAGGACCACAAGCTTTGTATCCAAGACTTGATATCCTTCCCACCAAATAACAGCTCTAGCATGAACACACCTAGCAAATAAATCCAGTTATCCAAGTTGATAATGTTAAAAGGTAGAGGAACCCCAAGGATGTTGAGCTAAGTGACTGGTCAGGTTGGTTCTGTTATCTGACTAGTCAGCATACCTCTCCCTTCTAGACAGAGAGCAATGACTCTCTCTGTCACTGCTAGGAATCGCTTGGAGACAAAAGGATACAGAAATCTGTATCAGACAGGGATCACCACTGGGTAATGGACTGACAGTTTGACTAAGGCTTGGCATAGCTTAGTCACCCAAGATATCCCTTCTAATGCAAATTCCTGTCAGGGAGACAGTAATGACTTTCTGCCCAGGGTTTGACTCCACCTGGGCCTTTTAGAACTGCCTCCCCAAATAACCTTTCCCCCACCAATCTCCCTTTCCTCTTCTTATAGATTTATTTCACTGCTTTACTATGTTGAAGAAATATTTATTGAATAGGATAACAATGGCTAAATTGGGAAAGAGGGGAATAAGAGGTCTCTAACTCATAGGTATTGAACTGCTGTTCAAGTTCTCTCAGTCCTGGCCTTCCCTGTCCTGATCTCAATGGCTACCCTAGGCTAATCAAGGAGAAGTTTTAGTCTCTAGGTTGGCTGGAACAGACCACAAGGATCTTTGGTTTAGCCTAGTTCCTCTCCGAGTGACCCCTTTGAACTAACTGGCTGATAAACCAATTCGCTCTGATTCACTCAGGTACAGGATGATAGGCTGATCAGGAAAATGTCTTCTTTGATTAGTTGAGGGCAATGGCTGAGAGGATATCTTGCCTTTTGAGAATCTCCCAGGGAGCATCCACTCTGTCTTGAGTCCAAGACAAGACCCCTCCCCCAGGGCTGTTTGAAATTCCCAACTGCCCTCTCTGTCAGAATTCCAATGACCTTTGGCCTCTGTCCTTGTCCTCCTGCCTTCATGGCTTCCTTGTGTTCCCTCAATAGCAAAACAGAAACCAGAGAAAGTAGACCTAGGAAAACATTTACAAACAAGTATGATGCAGTGAAGGAACTCTCCCTTTGGGGGGAGGGGGGAGAGAGAGAGAGAGAGAGTGGGCGCCATATCTTCCAAGGGGAAATCCTCTCAAATCTCTAGTAGAGTAATCTGGGAATAGGAACATAAGGAGGAGGTTGTCTGCTTCTCTACATCAAGCTCTTCCCAGAGTTTTTCTCTCCCTTCAGTAACCTGAAGAGAGACTGGAGCTTCTGTTTTGATGCTAGAAGCCAGAAGAGCCCAGGATCTCTCTTCTCTCCTGCTGTAATTAACCCCACCCTCATACAATCACCTAGCACTGAGTAATCAATGCCCACTAATAAGGAAAGAGTCCTGTGCAATTGACATTTTGAGCTAAGGGTTACCCTAAGTACTTTACCCAGTCACATTACAGACCGGCTCCTTTTCCATCATACATAAACCAATATGTTCCTCTTTGACGATAGGTTCCTACACCACTAATAAAATTCTAATTTTTACTTCAGTTATTTGTATATCCATGTAGGCGATTAGGTGAAAAAATAGATAGAATATTGGGTTTGTAGTGAGGAAGACCAGAGTTCAAACCTTATCTCATAAACTTACTAGCTGGGTCCAAGTAACCCTAGTCAAGCTACTTAATCTCTCATCTTCAGTTTCCTTATCTGTAAAATGGGTATAATGGGTAAAATGGGTATTGCCTTCACAGGGTTTTTGTGAGGATTAAATGAGGTCGTATTTGTGAAGTATTTAGCACATTTGCTAGCTTGTAATGCACTTAATAAATGCTTGTTCTTTTCTTCCTGATGATTATTGGAGTTTTAGAACTGCACAAAGACATTTGGGACATTCAGTAGATACCTCCCTCTCCCCCCTTCTTTGCTCAGCAAGCCATCATTTGGAACAAATGTTTAAAAAGGAAAGAAAGAAAATAGAAATTCAGGAAAACTAATCAATACATTGGCCTCTTTTGATAGATCCATAGTCTCTCATCTTTGTAATGAAGAAAGTAAATGATATTTTCTTTTCTCTTTTCCCAGATCAAGATTGGTCACTAGAATTACAAAGTTACAAATGATGTCAATTATTTGTTATTGCCATTTACATTGTTATAATTGTACTTATCTTTAAGCTGGTATAACTTATTTCACTCTAAGTCAGTTCACATGTCTTCTCATGTTTCTCCAACTTCTTCATTAGTTCTTATAGTGCAATGAAATTCCATTACATCCAAGTGTCACAATTGATGAGTAACCTTAATCAAAGGACATCTACTTTGTTTACAATTCTTTGTTACCACAGAGGTCCCTTTTCTATCTCTCTCTCATCTTCTACATATCCAGATAATCCTAATAAATTTTATTAGAATCTAAGGCCCAACTCCTATTTTAATTGACACATGAATGAATGAATGTAAAAAGGCTTTATTAAATATTTGCTATATACTAAACACTGTGCTAAGGGCTGGAGGGATAGAAAAAGAAAAGCACTCACAGTCCCTGCCCTCAAAGAGCTTATATGCCAGTAGTTGTTGTTTCATTGTGAAGGTCTCTTTGTGACCTCTTTTGAGGTTTTCTTGGCAAAGATACCAGAAAGGTTTGCTATTTCCTTCACCAGCTCATTTAACAGATGAGGAAACCAAGGCAAGCAGGGTTAAGTGACTTGCCCAGGGCTGACATGTCTAGTAAATATCTGAGGCAGGATTTTAATGCAGGTTGCCCTCACTGTGGGCCTGGCACTCTATCCCCTGCACCATCTAGCTGCCCTAACATTCTAATAGGGAAAGATAATACAGCCCAGGAGAATGGTGGATAGTTTGGTCTGGATGGGGCCTTTTTTTCTGCCTTTGACTTCCTTGGTAATCTTAGTGATGACATCTCTGGGTCATCAGGTAGGAATATTTTAGTCATTTTTCTTTAGTATAAATCCAAATTGCTTTCCAGGACAGCTGGAGTAATTCACAGCTCCACTAACAGTATATTATTGGATCCTTAATAAAGGTTTGCTGGCTCAAATTAAATCGTTCTAAGAAATAATCCTTTTTCCTATCTTAAAACCTAATTTCTACCTCATTTCCCAATGAGGCATTCAGCCAATTTATTTTCGCAGCAATTAAAGCCCCTATTATTATTACCTAGGCTCAAATCTGCCACTTCCCCAATTGCATTTAACATTTCGTAGTCTCATCATCTTTTGTTAGATGATTTATAACACACTAATATTGTTCATCTTTTTCTTATGTGAGTATAGAATTTCTCCCCACAGAGATTTCATTTCTCCCCAAAGACTGCAGTGGGATTTGGTTTGCTATGGTTTTCACAGGAGAGGCAGATAAGCCAGTAATGCTAAAAAGCATTAGGCTTTTATTATAGGCTCAATTTAATTCACATAAAGTCTAGCCCGAGATTCTCAATGACACGAAGAGAGGTCCATGGCAAAGGATACATCAAGATCACAGCAGCCACAGAGACAAGGATACAACTGGTTCTCCAGATGGAGCAAGAAAAATCTGCAAATCAGCCAGGGCGAAGGGCAAAGTTTCTGTCTTTGTATTCCCAGTGCCTCCAATTAGTAAGGTTGAAAGGATCATGGACATGTCTAACCTGGAAGGTTCCAGGCAGAGAAGATTCCAGATGTCAAAGGTTTTTGAAAAGCAGGGCACAGGGGCCAGGCAAGAGGGGTTTGTAGGTATTGCGAGAAAGCCTAGACCCAGCAAACCAGGAAGGTCTTTTAGACTCCCACACTGTGATACTTCCTTTTCGTTATAACATTTTCCCTTTGAGGCTTGAGCTTTGATAGGTGCTTCTAGAGAGACTGAGGAAAGCTTTCTTGGGCTCAGTAATGAGCCCTTCTGAGCTAAATTTGGAGAGGATCACCACTCTAAGTGCAGTCAAATGGTGGATTTTTGGCCACAGAAATTCATGAAATTATATACTAAGGTACAGAGAAATCTTAGGACTTAGAATTTGAAGGGACCTTAAATAGCATCTAAGATGCATCTATCCACTTTACAGATGAGAAAACTGGGGGCCAGAGAAGGTAAATGGTTTGTCCAGTTGCAAACAAATAAATATAATGTAAAGTCATTTGATTAGAGAGGGAGCACTAAAGACTGGGTGAAGAAGGAAGAGGTCAGAGAAAATTTTAGGAGGCTGTGGCAATGGAGCTGAGCCTTGAAGGAAGATTAATATTCTGAGAAGTAGAATTTGTGTGCTTGTGGGGTAGCCTGAGAGAATGCATGGCAGCAAATGTTGCATTTAGGGAAGAAGTAGCAATTCATTTGCTGTAGAGATTTATGCTCAGACCCAGACTCTTGAGAAGGACCATGAGGCAACGTGATTCAAGGGAAGGAAAGCTGAGCCTGGAGTCCAAGGCCTTGGGTTCAAAACCTGCCCCTAGTGCTCACTTATGTGGCCTTGCAGAAGTCATTTCATCTTTATAAGCCTCAGTTTCCTTATCTTTAAAATGAAGAGACCAGGCTAGAAAGCTTCTGAGGACCTGATCCTATGAATAATAGATTGTACATATAAGCTCACTGAAATAATAGATTGCATTCTGAGGGAGACAGTTGATATAGAAAAAAACAGAGTATGAAAGGTAGAATTAACTTAGGACTCTTTTTCTTTTGGGGAGGGAGCTGGGTCTTTGGCTCACAAAACAAAAAAAAACAAACAAAAAACACAAAAAACACAAAAAAGTCTGGAAGGAGATCCCTTCCCCTGTAGGAAAAAAGGACCACTCAGCAACTGCAATTCACAAGAGAACCAGAAGGTGGCAACCAAGAGCCACATAGCAGAGAATCCTCAAAGGACCAGGGAAATTTGTACCAAGTATGATGAAGGAAATAGCCCAATAGAGAACTCATGACAAGCAATGGTAGTGTTGAAGGCAGTTAATCAATCAACAAATGCTTATTAAGGGCCTTCTATGTGACCGGCCACCCCCTGATGGTGTGAGAATTTGTGCAAGACTGTATTACTGGGGGGGAGGGGAGGGGAGGAATTTTCCTCGATATTTACCTTGCTATGCTGATAATTAAGTGCCTTTGGCTTTAAAATAATGAATACTCCATGGTCTAGCAAAACAGAAATGACAGGGGTTGGGGGTGAGCTGTGGTTTTCAGCTGATCCAAGTATGCCTCAAACCTGAAGTGTAACTGTCAGAGGATCCATGTTTGAAGGGGGCTTGAGCAACATAAAATGCTGATCAAATTCAAAACACACTGTGTGTGTGTGTGTGTGTGTGTGTGTGTGTGTAAAGTTTAAATCAGAAATGTCAAACTTTTTAGCCTGCAAAACTCCAGAGAGCAGTCTGAACTACAGTAAACTATAAATGGGAAATGTTTAACAAACTAAATAAAAACACAATAAACATGGATAATGTTAATTTGTGGTTTTCTAAGTCAATTTGTAGGCCACAAGGGATCTATTTTCTATTTGACAATATTGATTTAAGTGAAAACTATGAATGTGGCCATTTGAACAAATTTGTTTTATCCTAAAGAGAATTTAACGTCTAAAGTCAAAAGAAACCTTTGGGGGGGAAAAAAGACCCGTTCCCATTCCTGTTCTTACCTCTCTATGCTCTATGCTCTAAATTTCTTGGTCTTTGATGGATTAACTTTTGTTTTCATCTTGATAATTGAGTGAAGCATATTAATTCTGAGGAGTTTGTTTCGGGGCAAACCTTTATTTTTTCCAGTGGTGAGATTTGGCCAAGAAACCTGACCTGGGAACATGACATTGTGTTCAAATCCTCCTGAACTGTTATACCTTTAGCTGGATTTTAACCAGTCACAGAATCAGAGAATCTCAGCATTGAAAAGGGACCACAGTAGCCATCTAGTCAAATCCATATCTGAACAATAGTTCTGCCTACAAGATACCCAGCTAGGGATCATCCAACATTATTCATTTAAATCAATGGTGTCAAACTCAAATAGAAATGGATCCCTGTAGGCTTTTGTAAATTGATATGGTTTTCCAACCACAAATGAACATTATGCATATTTGATTATACTTTTATTTATTTTGTTAAACATTTCCCAATTACAATTTAATCTGGTTTAGTCTGCTCTTTGGAGTTTTGCTGGCTGCAAGTTCAACATCTCTGATTTAAACCTATTCTTTTTTCTGAAATTTTTGAACCTAATCAGCATTTTATGTAGCCCAGGCCAAAGAGAAACCCATTAGCTTCCAAGGCAGCCCATTCCACTTTCAGATAGCTCTAACTGTTAGAAAGATTTTCCTTAAGGGGGCAGCTGAGTAGCTCAGTGGATTGAGAGCCAGGCCTAGAGATGGGAAGTCCTAGGTTCAAATCTGGCCTCAGACACTTCCCAGCTATGTGACCCTGGGCAAGTCACTTGACCCCCATTGCTTACCCTTACCACTCTTCTGGAGGAAGGTAAGGGTTTAAAAAAAAAAAGAAAGAAAAGAAAGAAAGAAAGATTTTCCTTAAATCAAACCCTACATTTGCCATGTAACTTCTATCTGTGGCTCATAGTTCAGGGCCAACCTGAAGAGATCTAATCCCTCTTCCACGTAAAAGCACATCAACTACTTGAAGCTAGCTAGCTAGCACGTCCCAGGCTACCTCTAAGTCTCCTCTAGGTGAAATATCCCCAGTTCCTTCCATCAGTCTTCATATGGGAACAGATTATGGAGGCACAGATTTTGGATTAGAAACCTGGAAGAGTAGTTGCAATTTAAAAAAATAAGCATGTAAAGGGATAAAGGAGCTCAGCCCAAATCTGCATACATTTAACACCAAATGCTTCTTTTCTAAAGCTAGATGCCTAAATATCATGAGTGAGCTGATATACTGGGCAGCCAAAACGGAATTTAATATAATTGATGCCTAATAAACTCAGTGGCCGAAGGACAATCATTGAGGCATCATGGGGTGGTAGAAATAACAAAAATTCTAGTGTTCCAGCTCTGACGTGTCCTGTGTGTCCTTGAGCTAAACAAAAGTCTTTTCACTTCCCTGAGGCTCAGTTTCCATATCTATAAAACAGAGGTGATAAATACTTGTCCTAACTACCTCCACAAATTGTAAACTTTGTAAACTGCAAATTTCCATGGAAGTGTGTGTTACATATTACTACAGCTATAAGGAAGTTAAGGGATGGGTGGAATGGAAGGAAGATAGCAAAAATGCATATGAGAGATACAATTAACAATACATCAGATATCTGTGATTACATCAATATAGGGACTCTCTCAATTGATACAGTTTTCTTCTGTCCAATCCATCCTCTATATCACTGTCAAATAAAAGATTTCTTCTAAGGTAAAGATCCACCTACTTTTTTTCAACCTAATTTTTTACTACTTCCTTTCACAAACTCTACATTTTTGTGGGCCTTTGCTTTAAAATTTGTCAGGGAGACTGGGGAAAGATATGGGAATGGAGCCAATGACTTTGGTGTCCTGCCTTCCTCCAGGCACCAAAGATCATTGCTCTCCCTATACTTCTGAGTAAGTCAAGCAGACTGTAGTTTAATTAAAAAACTGTAATGGTTTCTGCCAAGTGTGTAAGGTTATACTTTGGGGAAGAATTGCAGCAGTAGACTACTCCTGCTAAAGCATATGTAGGCAGGTCATTTAACCAGTTTTTAAGTCCCTACTGTATTCAGAAGATTTTACTAGGCACTAAGGGGAATGTATAACAAATGGAAGCTTGCAGATAGTCCAGGGCAATAGTAATTAGCATCCTGTCAAGTGGGCAGAGGGAAAAGAGGAAACCGACAGGGATGAAAGAAAGGACAACTCTTTGATCCATGAGAGCAGAACCCAGTTGCCTTGCCTAGGTAAACCTATAATGGAGGCAAGTGACTTCACCAGATGACCAAAGCTTAATAAGAAAGTCTCTTAAGACCTTCTGTCTCTCTTTGATCAGCTAGGGTTCTGTATAAACTCTGAACAGCATTAATTCAGACTCAAGGACACAAACATTCTGGTTCCCTTGGCAATTAGATTTGCAACTAAATAAATTATCTCTCTTATAATACCTTGCTTTGTGTTACTGTGAACACATGAATCAGCCTTTTCATTTTTATATTTAATTTCATTTTTTTAAACTAATAATAATTTACCTTTATCTTCTATTTTCCCCCTCCACTGAAAAAGAAAGACAAACAAAATGAGTCAACTCTCTATTTCTATACCTATGTGTCTATATCTAAAACAAATTCCCATATTGGACATGTCCAAATAAGGATGTCTCCATCTGTACCTTAAATCCGTTCAGTGGTTCAATGGATAGAGTGCCAGGCCTGGAATCAGGAAACTCAAATTCCTGAATTCAAATCTGGCCGCAGACATTTACTAGTTGGGTGACTCTGGTCAAGTCACTTAACCCTGTTTGCCTCAGGTTCCTCACCTGTAAAATGAGTTGGTGGAGGAAATGATAAATCACTCCAGTATCTTTGCCAAGAAAATCTTAAAAGGGATCACTAAGAGTTGAACATGCCTAACAAACAATTGAATAACTTCAACTCGTAAGAGAACAAGCAAGTAGGGTGAGGCAAATCATAAGTATAAGTAAGAGTTCAGAAAAGAGCAAAATCACGACTTATTTTGGGGGGCACTAAGAGGGGTCAAAATAGTTGGAAATGGCTTAATGAAAAAAAGACTGTTGAGACTTGGAAGACTGGAGGGGGTTAGAGTTTGAGTAGAAGGAAGGAGATGGGTGTTCTTGGTTGGAAGAATAACAAAAGGTGGGAAGGATGAAGGGTGGGGAGAAGAGAGAAACAGAACTAGAAAACTGGCCTGACTGAGGCAAAAGGTTTATGTTGTAATGGGAGATAAATGCCAATCATGGAGCCTGCTAATGAAAGCCAGAATGAGTAGGCATTATGGAGTCAGATGTTGTTGACAAGTGCTTAGCATAATGAAGAAGGAACCCATTGAGAAGGAAAGAATGTCAGAGCTAGAAAGGGAGCTGAGGGTTATGGGAATGAAGTCCTAGCAGAATTGAAAAGGCTAAGTGGAGGGATTGGCTTCAAAAAGAAGAAGCTATCTCTTGCTTTGAGAATGGGGGGGGGGTTGGTGGTAAAGTGAGGGAGTAGATATAAAGGTAGTTTATTGATCAGCTTATAAATCTAAAGCTGAAAGGACCCCAGAAGCCATTTAGTTCAACCCCTGCTTTATTTATTTTATTTTATTTTTAAACCCTTACCTTCCGTCTTAGAATCAATACTATGTATTGGTTCTAAGGTAGAAAAGTTATAAGGGCCAGACGATGGGAATTAAGGGAATGTCTGAGATTAGATTTGAACCCAGGACCTCCCATCTCTAGGCCTGACTCTCTATCCACTGAGCCACCCAGCTGTCCCCAGCCCCTTTATTTTATAATTGAGGAAACTGAGTCCCACAGAAGTTAAGTGACTTTCTCAAGGCTACACAAGTCAGCAAGTGTCAGAGGCAGGATTTGAACTTAAGTTATCTGATTCTAGAGGCAGAACTCTTTCCACTATGCCATACTAATAAATTGAGATAAAGTTGAAGGGTATAGATGGTGTTTATTTAGTCCTGATGCTGCAATCATGTCTGTGAAGAGAAGAGTGGGAAGCTTAAAGAAAGAGGAAGTCTGGAATAATGTCTGTGAGGAGTACGTTAGGGAGGAATGAGAGATCAGCTAAAGAAGGAATGCAACTACAAGACCCTCATTGAGGATAAACAAGCATGAAGTAGTAGCAGGCCAGGCCTGCACAGTTCCACATTATTCTCTGGGATTGTTCCACACCCTGATCACAGCAGAACAAGCAGACACTGAGGGCAATTTAGAGTTGGAGGGAGAGATTTCAGCCAAGTGGGCAAATGGTCAGAGTAGAAAAAGAAAGGATATTCAAGTAGCAGACAAGTAGCAGCAACAGACTGTATGGATAAAAGAAAATATGGCAGCAAAATACCCAAGATGCCCAGGATGAAAATTATAGGGCATAAGGGAACAACTTATATTTGGGATAATTCTGTAGAAGTCCTAGGATCCACACAGACCAAGGATTGTTAGCCAAAGAAAGAAGGCTCCAAATAGCACAACTCCCAAAATGAATATAAATTTCTAATGCTGGAAGAGAATTTAGAGCAGAAGTTCTTAACCTGAGGTCCATGAAACTGGTTTTAACAAATGATGGTTGGGGGGCAGCTGGGTAGCTCAGTGGAGTGAGAGTCAGGCCTAGAGATGGGAGGTCCTAGGTTCAAATCCAACCTCAGCCACTTCCCAGCTGTGTGACCCTGGGCAAGTCACTTGACCCCCATTGCCCACCCTTACCACTCTTCCACCTATGAGATAATACACCGAAGTACAAGGGTTTAAAAAAAAAATGATGGTTGTATTCCAATATAATTGGTTTCCTTTGTAATCCTATCTGTTTTCTTTTCAGAATTAAAAAAAATATTATTCTGTAAAAAAGAGCCCAAAGGCTTCATTAGGCTAGCCATGAGACAAAAAAAGTGTATTTTTTTAAGTTAAGAATTCCTGACTTAGAGGTCTTCTAGCCTAACTTTCTCATTTAACAGGTGAGAAAATTGAGGTCAAAGAAGGGTAAGTGACTTGCCCAAGGTAACATGGGTAGTAAATGGCAGAACTGCTCCTCCCACTGCCAGTCTTCTCCCCATCCCCAATGCCTACTGTGCTGACTTGCTTTCCCCTCTTATCCCAGTGAGTCTCAGTGCGTTGAGACAGTTCTTTCCTGCTATCCTTGATATGTTGTCTTGGGATGGAAAACTATTTCACCCTGTCTTTTGTTGGTTTTGCCACTCCAAAATTTGTTTTGAGGATATGTGGTGTGTGTGTGTGTGTGTGTGTGTGTGTGTGTGTGTGTGTACGAATGGGAAAGGATTTGTATGAGAGAAATAATATACTTTTATAGATCAGTTAGTAACCAGCATTTATTAAGCAGTTAAGCTCTGAAGATACAAAGAAAGGCAATAGACAGTTCCTGCTCTATAGGAGCTCACATTCTGATGGGAAAGAGAACATATAAACAACTGCATACAGGGGGCAGCTGGGTAGCTCAGTGGATTGAGAGTCAGGCCTGGATACGGGAGGTCCTAGATTCAAATCCGGCCTCAGACACTTCCCAGCTGTGTGACCCTGGGCAAGTCACTTGACCCCCATTGCCCACCCTTACCACTCTTCCACCTAGGAGCCAATACACAGAAGTTAAGGGTTAAAAAAAAAACAAACAACCAAACCAAAACAAACAAACAAACAAAACAACTGCATACAAAGAAAACATGGACAAATAAATTGGGAGCCATCTTGGAGGGAAGGCACTAAGATTCTGGAAAAGGTTTCTTGTAGAAGATGAATATGCATGTTTGTTCTGTCAGTAGTTTTGACAATGAGTGAGATTTATTTTAATCTCCTTCCCAGTGCCACCTATATCACTTGAAATTGGTATATTGACATTAAAACCCCCTCTAATTCTAGGTCTTCCTGTTCAGTCCTGCTACTTAGTAGGTTTTCTGTTTTGAAAAGTCTATCATCCTGCTTCCCCAGTTCCTTCCACTCTGCTCCAATCACCAGATCCCTTCCTTTTCCTATTGCTTTTGAAGGTTTCCCCTAAGAATTATACATATGCTCATAACTGAGCATTGGAAGAAATACCAGAAGTATTTGAAGCAATACTTAAACCAAATGAGGGAGCCTAGATTCAAAACCAAGTTTGTCTAAATATTTACTAGCCGAATGGTCTTGGGCAAGCCACTTCCTTCCCTGGGCTTCATTTTCCTTGACTGTCCAATAAGAGTTGATTCACTACGTGCTCTCCATGATTCTTTCCAGATGAAGGATCCTATAATGAGATGTCAGCTTGAAGATTGTTCAAAAGTTGTGAGGAGCCCTAGAAATTAGAAACAGACTTTGTGGGGAAAGGGGTGACCTAAAGAAAGAGAGGAGAAGTAGATCATCATACTGTCACACCTTTTTAATAATACAGAGGAAATTGAAGTATAAAATAAACAATTTCCTTTATAAGTAAGAATTGAACATGTTAAGATGTTCTTTAAGTCAACAGTGGAGTTCACATCCCTCTGTAAATATCATTCTTTATAATAACTTGGTCTTATTTGCCAAATCAAACAATATGTAAATGAAAGAAAAAAGAAAATTCTGTTGACTTCTGCCTCTCAGAATGCCAATTTCCTTCAAATTCCATCTCCCACCTAAGGTCTTTTCTTATCACCCCCTTTCCCAACTTCTTGCATTTACACATATCTAAGGCAGTATTGGAACTCAAGTGTTCCTGATTCCCAATTCTACATACTGTACCCCCTAGCTGCCTCAGATCTAAAGAGCTTTTAGGTGGGTCCATTTCTTCAATTAGTCCTCAATATATTACTTTTTTTGGTGATTTTTGAAGCACTAAAGAGTATACTTGGATACATGGTTTCAAAAGCTCATAGATGATACCTTTACAAGAATCTATCCTATACCCTCCCTGGCAAATAGTCATCCAACCTCTGCTTAAAGATCTATGTGGAGGAGAACCCATCCCAGATCTGGCTGACTGGAGTAGTGGACTTCAAATCAGAAAGACAAAAGTTCAGATCCTATCTCTAATGCTTCTTGGCTCTGTGACCATGAGCACATTTCTCAAGCTCAGTTGGCTCAGTTGTAAAATACCAACTTTGCAGGGCCATTGTGAGTCTCTAATGAGATAATGTTTGTCAAACAGTTTGTAAGCTTAAAAATACTACCTAAATATCATTTGTTAGTATTTTATCATCATTATTGTTATTATTACTGTGTTATTATGGAATTATATATTATTATGTACTTAATAGTATTAGCACTACTACTGCTTCCTGATACCACACATTTTACTTTGATATACCTGACTATGAGGAAGTTTTTTTTCTAATATATGAGAAAAAAAAATATATATATACAAGAATAACACCACTCTCACTCTGTACAGTAGATCTCTCCTAAATGTAGCCTAATATTACATTAGGTTTTTTTTGGCTGAAATGCCAGTTTGTATTCCAATAAAACCTCAATTTTTTTTCTGTACAAACTATTCAACTATGCTTGTCATGAAGATTTTCAAACCCCATTTTACGATTTCTTATTGAGCCCTGATGCATTTCTTATTATATTCAAACCAGCGTTCTAGCCTCTCAACGTCTTTTTGGATCCAGTATGTTTATTGTCTCTTCCAGTTTTTGAAAAGTTGACAAATATGTCATCTATAACTTCATTTAAGGCAATGATAAAAATTTTAATCAGGAAAGGGCCAGGTCAAGTCCCTGGGGCTCTCCACTAAAACCTGTCTTTTATAGAAAGCCTAATCCAACCCAACTCCTCAAATTCTAATGCCTTCCCTGGATTAATTATTGCCTATTTACCCTATATATAGCTGTGTGTGTGTGTATGTGTGTGTGTGTGTGTGTGTGTGTGTGTGTGTGTGTGTGTACACATGTGTGTGTTTGCATATTGTCTCCTCCATTGGATTATTTGCATCTTGAGGGCTGGGACCATCTTTTGCACCCTTTATGCATCCCCACTGCTTAGCATAGTGCCCAGCACATGATAGGTGCTTAATAAATGTTGGTTGATTGATAAAAAAAAAAAACCTTTTAAGTTGATATCGAACTAGTTATAGACTCACCTAACTGCACATAATAGTCTAGCATATATCTATCCTTTTACCCAAGGACTGCATGAGAGATTTTGTTCAGTGGTTTTGCTGAAATCTACCAGCCTAGTAAACCCAAAATCCAGTCTTCCTTCATCAGGCCAAGGGAGGGAGCTCTCTTCCTACTAGTTCTTTCTTTTTGTCCAACCCACCTTCTGGCTGGACGAATTAAAGCACATGAGGAAATAAAAGGAAGGTTTGAAAACAAAAACAAGATCGAAGGTCAAATAAAACTCCAAAAGGGAGTTCACCTCACTTGGCGCTTCAGAGAGGCTAAGTGACTTTTGCCCATTGTCACATACTTTATAAGTGATGGAGGTAGGACTCAAAACCTAGGTTTTCTGATTCAAAGTCCAGTGCTCTTTCCTTTGGACCATGTAGTACCCCTTTCTTAAGTATTTCCATGATCCCTGGCACTATGTCAGATGAATAATGATCAATAAATAAATAAATGTCCTTTGTTGATTGAAGTGAGATTGGGTCTACTATTGGGTCCACTGTCGTGTCTTGACCATAGGATTTAGAGATAAAAGGACCTAAGAGAGAGTCAAATGCAGTGTGTTCATTTTATAATTTAAAAAACTATTGCAAGCATTCATTTTCTCTCCTCCCAGTTCCTGAAAAAAAACAACAACTTAAAAATGTAAATAGTCAAGGAAATTAAATTTCCCTGTCAGTCACATTCTAAAACTCATCTCATTCTGCACATTTAAATAATCCCCTCTCTGTTGGGAAGTAGGCAGCATGCTTCAGCACTGGTCCTCTGAAATCATGGTTGATCATTTTATTGATTAGAGTTCTTAAACATTTCAATGTTGTTCATTTATTGCAACATTACTGTTTTTGTGCAAATTGTTCCCCTGACTTTCTACACTTCACTCCATGATAGTTCATACCAGTCTTCCCAGTTCTCTCTGAAACCACCCTCTTCCTTTAGCACTAGAGTATTCCCACATCTTTATCTACCAGAACATTTTCAATCATTCTTCAGTTAGTGGGCACTTGGTTTTCACTTCTTTGTTGCCACAAAATGCTCTGATTGTTTGGTTTTTTTTTTTTGTTCATATGAATTCTTTTCCTCATTCTTTGATCTCATTTGGTAAATAGGTCTAGTCGTTGTATTGCTGGAGCAAAGGATATGCAAAGTTTTGTGCCTTTTTGCCAATATGTTCATATTAGAGAGGGGGAAACTGAGGGCAAAAAAAATTATTTGCTTAGGAATTACACAACTGCTAGGTGGGACCACCCAGGGCTTTGGACTCCAGATCATCCCATGATCTTTCTACACAATATTGAGAATGGCTTTGGCCATCATTTTCATTAAGACCTTGGTAGGTGACTAGAAGTGAAGGGCAAGCTATTCATAATAATGATAAGCTACACTACATACAGCATGGGACAACAAAGAGTTCTGAATTTGGATTTAAAGAACATGAGTTCAAATCCCAGCTGTGCCACTCATTAGTTGTGTGACTTTGGACAATTCACTTAACCTCTCTCTAGGCCTGAAAAATTAAAGGATTAAAACAAATTAGCTTCAGGATGTATTCTGACTCAAAATCTATGAGTCTATTGAAGCCCAAAATTATAGGATCACCTATTTAGATCTGGAAGGGACCTTAGAGGTCTTTTGGGTGGCATAGAGGATATGTGTTAGACTTCGAATCAAGAAGATTTGAGTTAAAATACTGCTTTAGCTACTTACTAGCTGTGTGACCTTGGGCAAGTCTTAATTTCTACATCAATTTCTTCAACTATAAAATGAGGTTAATAATAGCACCTACCTCACAGAATTGTTTGGGTAGATCAAATGAGATAGGATTTCAAAGCTCTATGAAGACCTTAAAGCACATTCGAAGTATGAATGCTGGTTATTATTACTATTATTATTATCTAATTCAATCCCTCATTTTGTAGATGAAGAAACTAAGGCAAAGAGAAATTAAATGACTTCACAAAGTTAAACAAGTAAGTAGCCTATTAGGTGAGATTCAAATCCAGATTGTTTGATTCCATTTACAATATTCTTTCCATTTCAGCAAAATATGAGCTTATGAATTTCAATCTTTCCCCTTTCATTCCATGTTCTCCTATCCAACCCTACTTGCTTGCAATTTTATGAAAATAATTCAGTTTCATAAGAAACAGCAATAAGAGGTGGATCATAGATTCAAAGGTGGAAGGGATCTTAGAGGTCATTTAATCATTTCATCCCCTCATTTTATAAAAGGTGAAAGTGAGGTCTGGAGGGGTTAGTTAATTTTTCCAAGGTAACACAGGCTTGTAAAAGGCAGAAGTAGGATTAGATTTTAAGACCTCTCACTCCAAATCCAATTCTCTTTTCACTGTACCCCACTGTTTCTCAAAAAGATGCCAGCAGTAGCACCAGCCACAGGTTCTGACTTCCTTCCTCCAGGTTACATCTCTTGGTGGTCATTGAAGCAGAAAAAATGTTTCTTCTTGACCATGCCCATGATGGAAGAATTTGTAGGTGGGCCAAGCCTACTAGCTTGTGGGAGCTCAGATCTATTTCCTCTTCTGACTTTGAAATGGTTGGTCATCCGCAACTCCGAATCTCAACGGTTTACCAAATGAAACCCTTTTTTGGAATGACCTGACAAGGCATTTACACTCAAGACATTCTTCTCTGCTCTTTTTTAGGTTTTGAAACATCTGCGACACTTAAACTTCACCAACAATATGGGTGAACAGGTAGATTTTGATGAGTTTGGGGACCTGGTGGGCAACTATTCAATTATCAACTGGCACCTCTCCCCAGAAGATGGCTCCATCGTGTTTAAGGAGGTTGGGCATTACAACGTTTATGCCAAGAAGGGTGAAAGACTCTTCATCAATGAGGAGAAAATTCTGTGGAGTGGATTCTCCAGGGAGGTATGTACTTAACATAAGAAAATCATGAGTGGTCAACTGATGACAGAAAATAATGTGTGGGCATGACAGATGATTACTTTGGGGAGATGTTAAGTCAGAAACAAATGCCTAGAACCATCCTATTAGATAGCTTTTTTGCCAAGGAAAATTTAGCTGCAATGGAACAAGAATAAAAGCTCATGTGGAGAACAGAAATGAAAGAGAATTTTTCCTTTCCAGGAGTTCCACTGGATCATTCTTGAAGGACAGAACACTTTACCCAGAGTTATGGAATCTCCCCAAAGTATAAACAATAATAATAGCTGGCATTTTTATAGCACTTGAAAGTTTACAAAGTGCTTTACATATATTGTTTCATTTCATCCTGATAGCAGCCCTCTGAGATAGATATCCTAGATTCTTATGAAGAAAACCCTCAGTGTAAAAACAAAAAAATCAATAAAAATTATTAAAGAGAAAAAGAAAGCCCTCAAGCCAAATGTCTCAGTTGGTAAAATAAAAAAAAAAAAACAGTTCTACTTGCCACTGTTTTCATTTATTATCCCCTTTCTTTTATTTTCTCCCCCATTCCTGTTCCTGCCTTAGGAAATTCCAAACCACTGAATATTCCAAATACTGAATTGTGTTATAATATTATCCGGGGAGATGAGGTAGAAGGGAGAAAAGGAGAAGAACCTTTAAATCTCTGTATTTTTTTCTCCTTTCTTGTATGTCTCAGGATCTTTTCTAGTCCTTCCCTAAAAGTAAAATGAAATTTAGAGAGAGAGGAGGCACTAAATTTCTCTTTTTCCCATTGAATTTCTGATGAAATTTTCTGATAATATTTACAAGTACTACAGTTGTGTGAGTAGATAGTGTCCCCTATTTTACAGATAAGAAGACTGAGCCACAAAGACCCACATTCTTTGGTTCTGTCATGTCTGACTCTTTGTGACTCCATTTAGGGTTTTCTTGACAAAGACACTGGAGTGGTTTGCCATTTCCTTCTCCAGCTCATTTTACAGATGAGGGAACTGAGGCAAACAGGGTTAATTGACTTGCCCAGGGTCACATAGCTGGTAAGTGTCTGAGACCATATTTAAACTCAGGAAGTCTTCTCTCTAGACTAGGCATTCTAGCCACTGTATTTGTTACCTACTTGCCTTGAGTGGGTATTTTACTTCTTTCTCCCACTCCTTTTGCCTCTATCTTTTCCCTGTGAATTGAGTTGAAGGAGTTGGGTAAGGGAGGAACAGATGAGCCAACATTTCTTTCCTTTAGCACTTTTATGACCTGTGAGGCTTGAGGTGTTATTCCTTTAAGATAGATAAATGGAATCTTAGAGAAATCCTGTCCAGTCAACTGCTTTCTCCAGTATAACCAAAATACCCTGAATACTCCTCTCTCAAATGACTCTTCCTATGCTCCTTGGTGTCTTCTTTGTCTTATTCCAGTTACTGGACTGTAATGGGACAATATTATCATAAACTCCTTGTGGGCAAGGAGAGAATCCTATTATCTTTGTATCTTCTCTCAGGGCTTAATCGTGTATGAGGGCATCAGTAAATATTTACAGACTAGACACTTGCTCTGTAAGCCCCCCAGCTTATCGTATGACCTTGTTGAGTTCAGTCTGCTTCCCTCACTACTTGCCCCTCACTTGCTCCCCCGAAAGGCTGCTGTTTAGTATGTGAAGAAAAATCCCAGAGGCCCAGCATCCATGGCTTCTTGCCTACTTTTGAAAGAATTTATTACCTTAAGAAGGCAAAGGCCACAGAACCACAGATAATGTTCCCTATTCTTTTCAGGGCCCTAAGGCCTTCTGCTGGTAAATTCTCTATTTAGAGAGGGGCATTCACTCTTTCAGGCCTCCGGGGTATCTAGTCCATCCATTATTGCTGACACTGCCAACTTTCTATAAAATTCTCCTGGTCCATTATCGACATTGCAGTTTACCCAGAGCTCTTTTTTTTGCTTTCTGAGCTTTTGTTGTCAGGATTACCTATTTCCAGTTGTGTCTACACCTAACAAATCTGGCCATTTCCCTGAATTGATGGGTCAGTTTAGTGGAAAAATGCTCAAATTTACTTCTCTCAGAGTCATGGCCTCTGCCTACTCTCCTTCCAAATTCGTTCCTTCATCCAAAATGAGCTAAAAGGGACAGCATTTGGATTTCCTCTCATCATTTAGTTGCAATCATCAAAAAGGGTAATTTTATTTCTTATTCATCTCCCCAATGAGTTAGGATCCAGGCACACAGGAAGCTTAGAGAGATGCAGACCTGCCGAGACTGCAGATTGGTATAATCCCTTCTCAGAAGGCAGTGGAGAGAAGGAAGGAGGGGACCACGAGATAAAGAGTCACCTTTCAGCTCCTCATAAAGTCAGACTTCTAAGTATAATTTTATATTTTTTAGACGTACAATGATTTCTCAGTCCTAAAGGATGAAATAATGAAATGGCTGGCCCCTGTGCCTCGAATGTTCACCTGCTACCTTCTCGCTCCTAGAATTCCCTGCGTCCCTTTAGGTCTTAGCTTAAGCATCGCCTCCCTTCACTCTGCCTTTCCTGGTTCCCCCAGAAACTCCAGCTTTACCCCCTCAAGCTGAAATATACTAATTTGTGTACCTACTGTCTTCCCCCTCCCAATTTGAATGTAAACTCCTTGAGATCAGATATTGTTTTTGCTTTTTCTTTAATTTTCAGCACAGTGCTCATAACTTAAGTAGTTAATAAATCCTTGCTGATTGGGTATTTATGTAGATCGTTAAGGTTTTCAAGGTATAAATTATCTCATTTGAACCTCACACCAACCCTGTTTGAGTATTATTGTGGGTATTATTATCCCCATTTTACAGATGAGGAAACAGATTCAGAGAGGTTAGTTAACATGTTTGAGGTCATATGGATATTAAGCATCAGAATCAGTCAATTAACATTTATTAAAAGTTGATTCTTTGTCAAAAGCCATCCAAATGATCTCAATGAATGCTAGGTCTAAGCCCAGCATGCTATGCACCAGATCAAAGATGATTCTTATCGGAGAGATGGGTCCAGGGAAGGAAACGGGGTGGTCCTATAGCCCAAGGGAAGCACTAGGTTATCCCAGCATGCTCTGTTTGTATTTCCGTGATATCAAGGCTCACAGGCTGAGAGGGCATACATGGAACCATATTGTGAGAGGGACTATTCTTGTCAATAAGGACACAAAATCATCCAGGTATCAAAGTTATAAATTCTCTCAAGATCAGACTCCTGGATTCGAATGCAAATGAGATTTAAGAATAAAGATAACTCTTCTTGAGGTTCCCCCATCTAATTATACCTCAGCATCAGAATCCTTTATTCCCATCCAGAGAATATCAGTTTGCCCAGGGATAGGCTCCCTGCTCTGGTTTAATGGAAGGAGCCTTGGGGGCAGCTGGGTGGCTCAGTGGATTGAGAGCCAGGTTTGAAGACAGAGATCCTGGGTTCAAATATGACCTCAGATACTTTTGTGTGACCCTGGGCAAGTCACTTAACCCCCATTATCTAGCCCTTACCACTCTTCTACCTTGGAATCAATACTTAACATTGATTCTAAGATAGAAGATAAGGGTTTTAAGGGAAGGGAAAAAAAGAAAGAGCATTAGACCTGAGTTTGATTTCGACCTCTACCACTTACTAGCCCTGTACCCAATAACTGTGCTAATCTTCAGGTTCTTTTCTTGTAATACAGTTATCATATTTTTCTGTCTAAGGTACAACATGTGGTAGAATGGAGAAAGAAGGCAAGAAAGGGCGTGTTTTATTATTCTTTTCTATGAATGCATATTTTTTAATGCTAGAAAATTATATTCCTCAACACATTTGTTTTGTGAGAGGTCAAGTCTTATGTTAGAGTGAAGGTTTGAGTGAAGCCTTTAGTGATTATAAGAACACTAGAAGGAGGAGAGGTCGGTTTCAGAGCTTGCTGACGCAAGAGATGAGTCATGTTTGGAAATCAGCAAGTGGTCTAATTTGGCTAGAACACTGAAGGAATAAAAAAGCATTTTTAAATTTTTTATTTAAATTTATTTTAATTGAAAATTTTAATTTAATTAATTAATTTAGAATATTTTTCCATGATTGCATGATTCATGTTCCCTCCTCCCAAACCCTCTCTCCCCTTAGCTGAAACACAATTCCACTGGGTTTTGCATGTATCATTGATCAAGACCTATTTCCATATTATTGATAATTGCACTAGAGTCATCATTTAGAGTCTGCATCCCCAATCATATCCCCATCAACCCATGTGTTCAAGCAGTTGTTTTTCTTCTGTGTTTCTGCTCCCAGAGTTCTTTCTCTGGATGTGGATAGCATTCTTTCTCATAAATCCCTCAGAATTGTCCTGGATCATTGCATTGCTGCTAGTAGAGAAGTCCATTACATTTGATTTTACCACAGTGTATTGGTCTCTGTGTACAATGTCCTCCTGGATCTGCTCCTTTCACTCTGCATCAGTTCCTGGAGGTCTTTCCAGTTCACATGGAATTCCTCCAGTTCTTTATTCCTTACTACATAATAGTATTCCATCACCAATAGATATCACAATTTGTTGAGGCATTCCCCAATTGAAGGACATCCCCTCATTTTCCAATTTATTGCCACCACAAAGAGTGCGGCTATAAATATTTTAAAAAGCATTTATTAAGTACTTACTACATACCAAGTCCTGTACTTGGGGCTGGGGTTCTTGTCATTGCTATTCAATCATCTCAGCCCTATCTGACTCTCCCTGACCCCAATCTGGGGTTTTCTTGGCAAAGACACTGAAGGGTTTTGACATTTCTTTCTCCAGTTCATTTTATAGGAGTAAACGAAGGCAAACAGGATAAAGTGACTTGCCTAGGCCCATAACTAGTAAGTGTTGGAGGCTGGATTTGAACTCAGGAAGAGGAGCCTTCTTGACTCCAGGCCAAGTGTTCTATACACTGTGCCACCTACCTGCCCATCCTAGTGTATAGCAGAGGGCAAAATGGCAAACTTTGAGTTCATTTGCCAGGCATGATGTGACACTCCTATAATCCCTCTCAGGGATGGGAGGGAGGGAAAGGGGTGTCGCTGGATGATTCACTTGGGCTCAGGGATTCTAAGCTACAATAACTAAAACCAGTTAAGTCCAGCATCTGCAATAAGCCCAGCCCCAATGTGATAACCCCCCCACCCCGGGAGCAGGGTGCCTAAGGAGGGGTGAACCAGGTCATGTCGAAAACAGAGCAAGTTAAAGCTTTTGTGGTCAGTAATTATATTTTGTCAGTCATAGGTCAGGCCTCTGAGTGGCTACTTTATTTCCAACATGGGTGACCCACGGAGACCCAGTCTCAAAACAAAAACAAAGAACAAGCTTCTAATTCGATCTCAGATCATGACCCTTGATATCAGTCATTAGCTTTCTAGGTAAAAATAGGTCAGGACCAAAGCACAGCATAACTGAAGAATGAATCATAATACTGACTTCCATTTCTGTAGCACATTACATCCTATGAAGTATTTTCCTCATGACAATCCTGTTGCTCAGTCACGTCCAATTCTTAGAGACCCCTTCGATTTGTCTGTGAGGTTTTCTTGGCAAAGACACTGAAGTGGTTTGCCTTTTTCTTCTCCAGCTCTTTGTTCAGATAAGGAAACCGAGGCCAGCAGTATTAAGGGACTTGCCTGGGGTCACCCAGCTAGTTAGTATCTGAGCCCAGATTTGAATTCAGGAAGATGAGTCTTGCTGATTCCAGGACCAGTGCTGTATCCACTGTGCCACCTAGCTGCCCTTAGTTCAAACATTACTATTCCCATTTTACAGATGATGAGAGTGAGGCACAGAGTAGGAAGCTGATTTGCCCAAGATCAAAAATTAGTAAATGGCATTGCCAGGAGTCAAACCAATGTTCTCTGACCCTGAGATTATTACTCCTTTAGTAGCACCATCAATTAGCTTATTTTGGTCCCAGCATTGGGAACACCAAAGACCACATCTCTCTACATTAAAAAATGTATTCTTGTATATTATATTGGTATTCAATGTTATCCTCACAAAAATAGGACATTCTCCAACATTTGTGTCAGACAGCACATGGCCTTTTCTTAGAGTGCTAGAGATTGAAAAAGCAATAGAAATGTCTTCAGTGCTGATGTTCATTCAGAAAAGCATTTTAGAGGCTCTGCTTCAAGTATTCTAGAAACTAGGTGGTGCTATGGATAGAGTATTGGGCCTGGAGTCAGGAAGACTCATTTTCTTGCATCCAAATCTGGCCTCAGACACTTACTAGCTGTGTGACTTAAGAATGAATCATAGATCCTGAGTTTGATTTCCACTTCTGCCCTCACTAGTCCTGTGCCCATTAATCCCTCTGGTCTTCAGTTTCTTTTCTTATAATATGGTCATCCTATTTCTCTGTCTAGGGTAAAACATGTAGTAGGAGGAAAGAAGTAAGGAAGGCAAGTCACTTAACCCTGTTTGCTTGGATTCCTCATCTCTAAAATGAGCTGGAGAAGGAAATGGAAAATCGCTCCAGTATCTTTGCCAAGAAAACCCAAAATGAAGTCACAGAGGGTCAGACAGGACTTAACAATACAACAAAAAAAATTCTAGAGGCAAGATGGCATAATGGATAGGGTGCTAAATCTAAACTCAGGAAGATATGAGTTCAAATTCTACCTCTGAACCATACCTAGCCATGAGTCTCTGGGTAATTCTTTCTGAACCTCAGTTTCCTCACCTGTAAAATTGAGATAATAATATCTACATAGTATTGACTTCTCAGAGTTGTAAAGCAGATCAAGTAAGAAAATGTATATAAAGTTTCAGGATACTTTTAAAATGTCAGCTATGATTATAGAAGACCTCTCAAAATCATTACTTACTTCACTATTATTACACACCAGTTGCAGCTTATAATGGAGATGAAAGTCTAGGGTAGGATCTGGAGATTCAAAACAGCAATATTTCTTGAGTGGCTGCTTCATTTTTGAGGGGATACAGTTATATATAAAAACATATTTGATTTCCAAATCTTTTTAAAACTGCATGAGATTGCAGCATCAGAGTATTTTCTGTCTTCTGTTCAACAGAATTTATTAAGCCCCTACTATAGGCACTGGTGCAGTGGCTAGAGTCCTGGGTCTGGAGTCAAGGAAGTCTCAATTTCCTGAGTTCAAATCTGGTCTCAGATACTGTAGGATTTAAATTGATGTCCAATACTCCAAGTAATTATATTTTATAAAGTTTATTAGTAATCACTAGAAGTAAAGGAATAAAAGGGTAATTATCTAACAAAATAAAACCACGTGACTAAGTTTTTCTACCTGCTCAAAAACCTGTGTCCACAGCTGCCACCACAGGAAGAGAAGAGAGCGAGAGGCGGAACTACACAGAATCTATATCCTGCCTATGTCAGCACATAATGACAGGAGGAGAGTGGGGTGCTGGGAATCATAGTTCTAGGGTACAAATATTAATTTCACAGATACCTACTAGCTGTGTGACCCTGAGCAAATCACAACTCTGTTGGCCTGTTTCATCATCTGAAAAATGAACTGGAGAAGAAAGTGGCAAGCCACTCCAGGATATTTGCCAAGAAAACCCTGAACGGAGGTCTCAAAGAGTCATGCACAACTGAAACAACTCAGCTCAGTACTAGGTGACTGTGGAGGTGCAAAGCTTAGATTAAATCCTAACTTCTCCATTAACTTACTACATGAGTTTGAAAGATTATGCACGATGTCTTAGTATATATCCAAACCAATCCATCATTTTCTAGTGAAAAAATACAGGCCTATAAAAATGATATGACTTGCCCAGAAGACTAACAGCCATAATTATCAGAGAATCTCTAGTTATTTTCAAATATCTCTTTTAAATGCATCTGGAATTTTAGACACAGTCCTCTTCTCAGATGAAGGCCAGTTTCATTATACAGATTGTCAGTTATTTAGATTCACAACTCTGCTCTATTTAGGAAACAAGCCCTTCATTCCTAGCCTGAAGAAACATTTTACGCAGAGCCATAACTAGCTGTTTTTTTTTTTTT